>NC_042970.1:74843990-75086490 GCF_901001165.1 Salmo trutta | reverse complement strand
ACTTCTAGTACTCCAGTGTTTGTGTATTTCCTTGTTTGCCCCACAGCATTGTTAAAGGAAAGATGACTAAGTTACAAAACTCCTCATGCCAGTTGTATTTCTGCCAGCTTGAACGGCAATAGCTCAGATACACGTGAAAACATTAAATGACCCCTGTAATCGATAAAACATCATTCAGAGCTGCACAAAAACTATATAACATTCAAAATAGGTGAATCTTTCCTTTAAATGGCAATTCCGCCACTTTTCAACCTCATATTCATTATCTCCAGCACAATACCAGTGTCTCTACATATGTGAAAACGGCACGTTTCAATGATCTGTGGTTAAAAAAATAAGAAGAAAGGTCCTCATGCTTCTCTGTGACATTTTATTTCTTTTGATGCCATCAGATATAACTTTTTCCCATATACACTGGTATTGTGCTGGCGATAATGAAAATGAGGTTGAAAAGTGGTGGAATTGCCCTTTAACTCCACCACTACAGTCTCTGGTGTTGTGCAAACACACTGTGATACACCACAGCTTATATTACTGTCTCTCTCTGTCTGTCTGCAGGTCTGAATCAGTGACTGGCTGACTTACTGACTGACTGTCTGTCGGCAGGTCTTATTGACTGACTGACTGTCTGTCAGCAGGTCTGAATCACTGACTGACTGACTAACTAACTGTCTGACTGTCAGACTGAACAGTGCAACTGCTGGGTTGATTGTGTGTAGGGAGCGTGTGTGTGTTATGGTGATTGTCTGTGTATTATTAAGTGTGTGTGTTATGGTGATTGTCTGTGTATTATTAAGTGTGTGTGTTATGGTGATTGTCTGTGTATTATTAAGTGTGTGTGTTATGGTGGTTGTCTGTGTATTATTAAGTGTGTGTGTAATGGTGGTTGTCTGTGTATTATTAAGTGTGTGTGTTATGGTGATTGTCTGTGTATTATTAAGTGTGTGTGTTATGGTGGTTGTCTGTGTATTATTAAGTGTGTGTGTTATGGTGGTTGTCTGTGTATTATTAAGTGTGTGTATTATGGTGGTTGTCTGTGTATTATTAAGTGTGTGTGTTATGGTGGTTGTCTGTGTATTATTAAGTGTGTGTGTTATAGTGGTTGTCTGTGTATTATTAAGTGTGTGTGTTATGGTGGTTGTCTGTGTATTATTAAGTGTGTGTGTTATGGTGATTGTCTGTGTATTATTAAGTGTGTGTGTTATGGTGGTTGTCTGTGTATTATTAAGTGTGTGTGTTATGGTGGTTGTCTGTGTATTATTAAGTGTGTGTGTTATGGTGATTGTCTGTGTATTATTAAGTGTGTGTGTTATGGTGGTTGTCTGTGTATTATTAAGTGTGTGTGTTATAGTGGTTGTCTGTGTATTATTAAGTGTGTGTGTTATGGTGGTTGTCTGTGTATTATTAAGTGTGTGTGTTATGGTGGTTGTCTGTGTATTATTAAGTGTGTGTGTTATGGTGATTGTCTGTGTATTATTAAGTGTGTGTGTTATGGTGGTTGTCTGTGTATTATTAAGTGTGTGTGTTATAGTGGTTGTCTGTGTATTATTAAGTGTGTGTGTTATGGTGGTTGTCTGTGTATTATTAAGTGTGTGTGTTATGGTGGTTGTCTGTGTATTATTAAGTGTGTGTGTTATGGTGGTTGTCTGTGTATTATTAAGTGTGTGTGTTATGGTGGTTGTCTGTGTATTATTAAGTGTGTGTGTTATGGTGGTTGTCTGTGTATTATTAAGTGTGTGTGTTATGGTGGTTGTCTGTGTATTATTAAGTGTGTGTGTTATGGTGGTTGTCTGTGTATTATTAAGTGTGTGTGTTATGGTGGTTGTCTGTGTATTATTAAGTGTGTGTGTTATGGTGGTTGTCTGTGTATTATTAAGTGTGTGTTCTTGTGTATTGACAGCTGTGTGTGTTTCCCCTCTGCAGGGATGAAGACCTACCTGATCTCAGGGAGGAAGTTAGAGCATGCTCAGTGTGGTTGTTCTCAGGACATCCTGACCCCGTGCCCTCGCCCCCACACCTCTGCCCTCATACCTGGGGGGGCTGCTGCCCTCTGTGTGTCCTGCACTGTGAATGGGGAGCAGACAGAGGAGGGGGCCGGACTCAATGGATGCCAGGATGAACATAAGACAAACAGCGCCAAGGTAGACCACACGCCTATGCAGGCACGCAAGGACGCATTCACACACACACACACGCACGCACGCACGCACGCACGCACGCACACACACACACACACACACACACTGACAACACACTCCTGTGCCAACGTAGCTTACCACACACCTGCTAATAACATACACCTGCACCACACACTTGTCTAAGACACATCCCTCTCGCTCCTTCTTCTTCTGTAGTTTACTCCAGGCTGCAGCCTCAGGGCTCTGAATGGCATTCTCAGTCCTCCACTGGAGGACTCGGTGATGGCCAGCCAGAGCTCTCTATGCGACATGCTCCAGGAGAAAGAAAAGAAGACCAGTACGGGCACAGGGACGGGTACCAGCCTGGGTATGGGGGGTCCAGGAGGGGCGGGACCGGGGGGCACAGGCATGGACCACTCCGCCCTCATCCCGCTACGCTCCAAGAACTTCAGGGAGAAGAGTGACGTCCATTTTGTTGATGTAATCAAGGAGGACAGGTGAGGACCGGAGGGAGTATGGTGGCTTTTGGCTTTACTTATGAACTGTTTTGAGTTCAGTACATCTAAATAACCTAGACCAGAGTTCAGTCATAAACCCTGACCCTGAACCAGTTTAGAGGAGCATATTAACGTTGGGAGATAGTAGGTGGCTTAAGTGGAATGATTGACAGTCTGAAGCTGACCCTGGACTAGTTGATAGGACTAGTTGTTATTTACTACTGCGCTGTTGTTAGATACTACTGCACTGTTGTTAGATACTACTGCACTGTTGTTAGATACTACTGCGCTGTTGTTAGATACTACTGCGCTGTTGTTAGATACTACTGCACTGTTGTTAGATACTACTGCACTGTTGTTAGATACTACTGCACTGTTGTTAGATACTACTGCACTGTTAGATACTACTGCACTGTTGTTAGATACTACTGCACTGTTGTTAGATACTACTGCACTGCTGTTAGATACTACTGCACTGTTGTTAGATACTACTGCACTGTTAGATACTACTGCGCTGTTGTTAGATACTACTGCACTGTTGTTAGATACTACTGCGCTGTTGTTAGACACTACTGCACTGCTGTTAGATACTACTGCACTGTTGTTAGATACTACTGCACTGTTGTTAGATACTACTGCACTGCTGTTAGATACTACTGCACTGTTGTTAGATAATACTGCACTGTTGTTAGATACTACTGCACTGTTGTTAGATACTACTGCACTGCTGTTAGATACTACTGCACTGCTGTTAGATACTACTGCACTGCTGTTAGATACTACTGCACTGCTGTTAGATACTACTGCACTGTTGTTAGATACTACTGCACTGTTGTTAGATACTACTGCACTGTTGTTAGATACTACTGCACTGTTGTTAGATTCTACTGCACTGTTGGAGCTAGGAACACAAGCATTTTGCTACACCCGCAATAACATCTTCTAAATATGTGCATGTGACCAATAACATTTGATTTGATTTAGGAGTAGAACTGGACATGTCTTGGCAGATCAGGGATTAGCCTTCCTTAGGTTTAAAGTGAAAGGCCTTTTTCTTCCAAACTCTAAATCCAATAATGCACTAATCAATATAAATGTAGTACTATCAAAAATAACATATGGTAGAACAAAAACACAGGAGAAATAAAAATAAGAAATAAGGAGGACATGAGAAAGTAAGAAGCTGTACAGGGTCAGTACCATATTATAATGTACAGGGATACTGGATCTATAGAGGTAGATATGTATAGGGGTAAACATACTATATACAGGGTCAGTACCATATTATAATGTACAGGGATACTGGATCTATAGAGGTAGATATGTATAGGGGTAAACATACTATATACAGGGTCAGTACCATATTATAATGTACAGGGATACTGGATCTATAGAGGTAGATATGTATAGGGGTAAACATACTATATACAGGGTCAGTACCATATTATAATGTACAGGGATACTGGATCTATAGAGGTAGATATGTATAGGGGTAAACATACTATATACAGGGTCAGTACCATATTATAATGTACAGGGATACTGGATCTATAGAGGTAGATATGTATAGGGTTAAACATACTATATACAGGGTCAGTACCATATTATAATGTACAGGGATACTGGATCTATAGAGGTAGATATGTATAGGGGTAAACATACTATATACAGGGTCAGTACCATATTATAATGTACAGGGATACTGGATCTATAGAGGTAGATATGTATAGGGGTAAACATACTATATACAGGGTCAGTACCATATTATAATGTACAGGGATACTGGATCTATAGAGGTAGATATGTATAGGGGTAAACATACTATATACAGGGTCAGTACCATATTATAATGTACAGGGATACTGGATCTATAGAGGTAGATATGTATAGGGGTAAACATACTATATACAGGGTCAGTACCATATAATAATGTACAGGGACACTGGATCTATAGAGGTAGATATGTATAGGGGTAAACATACTATATACAGGGTCAGTACCATATTATAATGTACAGGGATACTGGATCTATAGAGGTAGATATGTATAGGAGTAAACATACTATATACAGGGTCAGTACCATATTATAATCTACAGGGATACTGGATCTATAGAGGTAGATATGTATAGGGGTAAACATACTATATACAGGGTCAGTACCATATTATAATGTACAGGGACACTGGATCTATAGAGGTAGATATGTATAGGGGTAAACATACTATATACAGGGTCAGTTCCAGTACCATATAATAATGTACAGGGATACTGGATCTATAGAGGTAGATATGTATAGGGGTAAACATACTATATACAGGGTCAGTTCCAGTACCATATTATAATGTACAGGGACACTGGATCTATAGAGGTAGATATGTATAGGGGTAAACATACTATATACAGGGTCAGTACCATATTATAATGTACAGGGATACTGGATCTATAAAGGTAGATATGTATAGGGGTAAACATACTATATACAGGGTCAGTTCCAGTACCATATTATAATGTACAGGGATACTGGATCTATAGAGGTAGATATGTATAGGGGTAAACATACTATATACAGGGTCAGTTCCAGTACCATATAATAATGTACAGGGATACTGGATCTATAGAGGTAGATATGTATAGGGGTAAACATACTATATACAGGGTCAATTCCAGTACCATATAATAATGTACAGGGATGCTGGATCTATAGAGGTAGATATGTATAGGGGTAAACATACTATATACAGGGTCAGTTCCAGTACCATATTATAATGTACAGGGATACTGGATCTATAGAGGTAGATATGTATAGGGGTAAACATACTATATACAGGGTCAGTTCCAGTACCATATTATAATGTACAGGGATACTGGATCTATAGAGGTAGATATGTATAGGGGTAAACATACTATATACAGGGTCAGTTCCAGTACCATATAATAATGTACAGGGATACTGGATCTATAGAGGTAGATATGTATAGGGCTAAACATACTATATACAGGGTCAGTACCATATTATAATGTACAGGGATACTGGATCTATAGAGGTAGATATGTATAGGGGTAAACATACTATATACAGGGTCAGTTCCAGTACCATATTATAATGTACAGGGACACTGGATCTATAGAGGTAGATATGTATAGGGGTAAACATACTATATACAGGGTCAGTACCATATTATAATGTACAGGGATACTGGATCTATAAAGGTAGATATGTATAGGGGTAAACATACTATATACAGGGTCAGTTCCAGTACCATATTATAATGTACAGGGATACTGGATCTATAGAGGTAGATATGTATAGGGGTAAACATACTATATACAGGGTCAGTTCCAGTACCATATAATAATGTACAGGGATACTGGATCTATAGAGGTAGATATGTATAGGGGTAAACATACTATATACAGGGTCAATTCCAGTACCATATAATAATGTACAGGGATGCTGGATCTATAGAGGTAGATATGTATAGGGGTAAACATACTATATACAGGGTCAGTTCCAGTACCATATTATAATGTACAGGGATACTGGATCTATAGAGGTAGATATGTATAGGGGTAAACATACTATATACAGGGTCAGTTCCAGTACCATATTATAATGTACAGGGATACTGGATCTATAGAGGTAGATATGTATAGGGGTAAACATACTATATACAGGGTCAGTTCCAGTACCATATAATAATGTACAGGGATACTGGATCTATAGAGGTAGATATGTATAGGGCTAAACATACTATATACAGGGTCAGTACCATATTATAATGTACAGGGATACTGGATCTATAGAGGTAGATATGTATAGGGGTAAACATACTATATACAGGGTCAGTACCATATAATAATGTACAGGGATACTGGATCTATAGAGGTAGATATGTATAGGGGTAAACATACTATATACAGGGTCAGTTCCAGTACCATATAATAATGTACAGGGATACTGGATCTATAGAGGTAGATATGTATAGGGGTAAACATACTATATACAGGGTCAGTTCCAGTACCATATAATAATGTACAGGGATACTGGATCTATAGAGGTAGATATGTATAGGGGTAAACATACTATATACAGGGTCAGTTCCAGTACCATATAATAATGTACAGGGATACTGGATCTATAGAGGTAGATATGTATAGGGGTAAACATACTATATACAGGGTCAGTACCATATAATAATGTACAGGGATACTGGATCTATAGAGGTAGATATGTATAGGGGTAAACATACTATATACAGGGTCAGTTCCAGTACCATATAATAATGTACAGGGATACTGGATCTATAGAGGTAGATATGTATAGGGGTAAACATACTATATACAGGGTCAGTACCATATAATAATGTACAGGGATACTGGATCTATAGAGGTAGATATGTATAGGGGTAAACATACTATATACAGGGTCAGTACCATATTATAATGTACAGGGATACTGGATCTATAGAGGTAGATATGTATAGGGGTAAACATACTATATACAGGGTCAGTACCATATAATAATGTACAGGGATACTGGATCTATAGAGGTAGATATGTATAGGGGTAAACATAATATATACAGGGTCAGTACCATATTATAATGTACAGGGACACTGGATCTATAGAGGTAGATATGTATAGGGGTAAACATACTATATACAGGGTCAGTTCCAGTACCATATAATAATGTACAGGGATACTGGATCTATAGAGGTAGATATGTATAGGGCTAAACATACTATATACAGGGTCAGTACCATATTATAATGTACAGGGATACTGGATCTATAGAGGTAGATATGTATAGGGGTAAACATAATATATACAGGGTCAGTACCATATTATAATGTACAGGGACACTGGATCTATAGAGGTAGATATGTATAGGGGTAAACATACTATATACAGGGTCAGTTCCAGTACCATATAATAATGTACAGGGATACTGGATCTATAGAGGTAGATATGTATAGGGGTAAACATACTATATACAGGGTCAGTTCCAGTACCATATAATAATGTACAGGGATACTGGATCTATAGAGGTAGATATGTATAGGGCTAAACATACTATATACAGGGTCAGTACCATATTATAATGTACAGGGATACTGGATCTATAGAGGTAGATATGTATAGGGGTAAACATACTATATACAGGGTCAGTTCCAGTACCATATAATAATGTACAGGGATACTGGATCTATAGAGGTAGATATGTATAGGGGTAAACATACTATATACAGGGTCAGTTCCAGTACCATATAATAATGTACAGGGATACTGGATCTATAGAGGTAGATATGTATAGGGGTAAACATACTATATACAGGGTCAGTTCCAGTACCATATAATAATGTACAGGGATACTGGATCTATAGAGGTAGATATGTATAGGGGTAAACATACTATATACAGGGTCAGTACCATATAATAATGTACAGGGATACTGGATCTATAGAGGTAGATATGTATAGGGGTAAACATACTATATACAGGGTCAGTTCCAGTACCATATAATAATGTACAGGGATACTGGATCTATAGAGGTAGATATGTATAGGGGTAAACATACTATATACAGGGTCAGTTCCAGTACCATATAATAATGTACAGGGATACTGGATCTATAGAGGTAGATATGTATAGGGGTAAACATACTATATACAGGGTCAGTTCCAGTACCATATAATAATGTACAGGGATACTGGATCTATAGAGGTAGATATGTATAGGGGTAAACATACTATATACAGGGTCAGTACCATATTATAATGTACAGGGATACTGGATCTATAGAGGTAGATATGTATAGGGGTAAACATACTATATACAGGGTCAGTTCCAGTACCATATAATAATGTACAGGGATACTGGATCTATAGAGGTAGATATGTATAGGGGTAAACATACTATATACAGGGTCAGTACCATATAATAATGTACAGGGATACTGGATCTATAGAGGTAGATATGTATAGGGGTAAACATACTATATACAGGGTCAGTACCATATTATAATGTACAGGGATACTGGATCTATAGAGGTAGATATGTATAGGGGTAAACATACTATATACAGGGTCAGTACCATATAATAATGTACAGGGATACTGGATCTATAGAGGTAGATATGTATAGGGGTAAACATAATATATACAGGGTCAGTACCATATTATAATGTACAGGGACACTGGATCTATAGAGGTAGATATGTATAGGGGTAAACATACTATATACAGGGTCAGTTCCAGTACCATATAATAATGTACAGGGATACTGGATCTATAGAGGTAGATATGTATAGGGCTAAACATACTATATACAGGGTCAGTACCATATTATAATGTACAGGGATACTGGATCTATAGAGGTAGATATGTATAGGGGTAAACATAATATATACAGGGTCAGTACCATATTATAATGTACAGGGACACTGGATCTATAGAGGTAGATATGTATAGGGGTAAACATACTATATACAGGGTCAGTTCCAGTACCATATAATAATGTACAGGGATACTGGATCTATAGAGGTAGATATGTATAGGGGTAAACATACTATATACAGGGTCAGTTCCAGTACCATATAATAATGTACAGGGATACTGGATCTATAGAGGTAGATATGTATAGGGCTAAACATACTATATACAGGGTCAGTACCATATTATAATGTACAGGGATACTGGATCTATAGAGGTAGATATGTATAGGGGTAAACATACTATATACAGGGTCAGTTCCAGTACCATATAATAATGTACAGGGATACTGGATCTATAGAGGTAGATATGTATAGGGGTAAACATACTATATACAGGGTCAGTTCCAGTACCATATAATAATGTACAGGGATACTGGATCTATAGAGGTAGATATGTATAGGGGTAAACATACTATATACAGGGTCAGTTCCAGTACCATATTATAATGTACAGGGATACTGGATCTATAGAGGTAGATATGTATAGGGGTAAACATACTATATACAGGGTCAGTACCATATAATAATGTACAGGGATACTGGATCTATAGAGGTAGATATGTATAGGGGTAAACATACTATATACAGGGTCAGTTCCAGTACCATATAATAATGTACAGGGATACTGGATCTATAGAGGTAGATATGTATAGGGGTAAACATACTATATACAGGGTCAGTACCATATAATAATGTACAGGGATACTGGATCTATAGAGGTAGATATGTATAGGGGTAAACATACTATATACAGGGTCAGTACCATATTATAATGTACAGGGATACTGGATCTATAGAGGTAGATATGTATAGGGGTAAACATAATATATACAGGGTCAGTACCATATTATAATGTACAGGGACACTGGATCTATAGAGGTAGATATGTATAGGGGTAAACATACTATATACAGGGTCAGTTCCAGTACCATATAATAATGTACAGGGATACTGGATCTATAGAGGTAGATATGTATAGGGGTAAACATACTATATACAGGGTCAGTTCCAGTACCATATAATAATGTACAGGGATACTGGATCTATAGAGGTAGATATGTATAGGGCTAAACATACTATATACAGGGTCAGTACCATATTATAATGTACAGGGATACTGGATCTATAGAGGTAGATATGTATAGGGGTAAACATACTATATACAGGGTCAGTACCATATAATAATGTACAGGGATACTGGATCTATAGAGGTAGATATGTATAGGGGTAAACATACTATATACAGGGTCAGTTCCAGTACCATATAATAATGTACAGGGATACTGGATCTATAGAGGTAGATATGTATAGGGGTAAACATACTATATACAGGGTCAGTTCCAGTACCATATAATAATGTACAGGGATACTGGATCTATAGAGGTAGATATGTATAGGGGTAAACATACTATATACAGGGTCAGTTCCAGTACCATATAATAATGTACAGGGATACTGGATCTATAGAGGTAGATATGTATAGGGGTAAACATACTATATACAGGGTCAGTACCATATAATAATGTACAGGGATACTGGATCTATAGAGGTAGATATGTATAGGGGTAAACATACTATATACAGGTTCAGTTCCAGTACCATATAATAATGTACAGGGATACTGGATCTATAGAGGTAGATATGTATAGGGGTAAACATACTATATACAGGGTCAGTACCATATAATAATGTACAGGGATACTGGATCTATAGAGGTAGATATGTATAGGGGTAAACATACTATATACAGGGTCAGTACCATATTATAATGTACAGGGATACTGGATCTATAGAGGTAGATATGTATAGGGGTAAACATACTATATACAGGGTCAGTTCCAGTACCATATAATAATGTACAGGGATACTGGATCTATAGAGGTAGATATGTATAGGGGTAAACATACTATATACAGGGTCAGTACCATATAATAATGTACAGGGATACTGGATCTATAGAGGTAGATATGTATAGGGGTAAACATACTATATACAGGGTCAGTACCATATTATAATGTACAGGGATACTGGATCTATAGAGGTAGATATGTATAGGGGTAAACATACTATATACAGGGTCAGTACCATATAATAATGTACAGGGATACTGGATCTATAGAGGTAGATATGTATAGGGGTAAACATACTATATACAGGGTCAGTTCCAGTACCATATTATAATGTACAGGGATACTGGATCTATAGAGGTAGATATGTATAGGGGTAAACATACTATATACAGGGTCAGTTCCAGTACCATATTATAATGTACAGGGATACTGGATCTATAGAGGTAGATATGTATAGGGGTAAACATACTATATACAGGGTCAGTTCCAGTACCATATAATAATGTACAGAGATACTGGATCTATAGAGGTAGATATGTATAGGGCTAAACATACTATATACAGGGTCAGTACCATATTATAATGTACAGGGATACTGGATCTATAGAGGTAGATATGTATAGGGGTAAACATACTATATACAGGGTCAGTACCATATAATAATGTACAGGGATACTGGATCTATAGAGGTAGATATGTATAGGGGTAAACATACTATATACAGGGTCAGTTCCAGTACCATATAATAATGTACAGGGATACTGGATCTATAGAGGTAGATATGTATAGGGGTAAACATACTATATACAGGGTCAGTTCCAGTACCATATAATAATGTACAGGGATACTGGATCTATAGAGGTAGATATGTATAGGGGTAAACATACTATATACAGGGTCAGTTCCAGTACCATATAATAATGTACAGGGATACTGGATCTATAGAGGTAGATATGTATAGGGGTAAACATACTATATACAGGGTCAGTACCATATAATAATGTACAGGGATACTGGATCTATAGAGGTAGATATGTATAGGGGTAAACATACTATATACAGGGTCAGTTCCAGTACCATATAATAATGTACAGGGATTCTGGATCTATAGAGGTAGATATGTATAGGGGTAAACATACTATATACAGGGTCAGTACCATATAATAATGTACAGGGATACTGGATCTATAGAGGTAGATATGTATAGGGGTAAACATACTATATACAGGGTCAGTACCATATTATAATGTACAGGGATACTGGATCTATAGAGGTAGATATGTATAGGGGTAAACATAATATATACAGGGTCAGTACCATATTATAATGTACAGGGACACTGGATCTATAGAGGTAGATATGTATAGGGGTAAACATACTATATACAGGGTCAGTTCCAGTACCATATAATAATGTACAGGGATACTGGATCTATAGAGGTAGATATGTATAGGGGTAAACATACTATATACAGGGTCAGTTCCAGTACCATATAATAATGTACAGGGATACTGGATCTATAGAGGTAGATATGTATAGGGCTAAACATACTATATACAGGGTCAGTACCATATTATAATGTACAGGGATACTGGATCTATAGAGGTAGATATGTATAGGGGTAAACATACTATATACAGGGTCAGTTCCAGTACCATATAATAATGTACAGGGATACTGGATCTATAGAGGTAGATATGTATAGGGGTAAACATACTATATACAGGGTCAGTTCCAGTACCATATAATAATGTACAGGGATACTGGATCTATAGAGGTAGATATGTATAGGGGTAAACATACTATATACAGGGTCAGTTCCAGTACCATATAATAATGTACAGGGATACTGGATCTATAGAGGTAGATATGTATAGGGGTAAACATACTATATACAGGGTCAGTACCATATAATAATGTACAGGGATACTGGATCTATAGAGGTAGATATGTATAGGGGTAAACATACTATATACAGGTTCAGTTCCAGTACCATATAATAATGTACAGGGATACTGGATCTATAGAGGTAGATATGTATAGGGGTAAACATACTATATACAGGGTCAGTACCATATAATAATGTACAGGGATACTGGATCTATAGAGGTAGATATGTATAGAGGTAAACATACTATATACAGGGTCAGTACCATATTATAATGTACAGGGATACTGGATCTATAGAGGTAGATATGTATAGGGGTAAACATAATATATACAGGGTCAGTACCATATTATAATGTACAGGGACACTGGATCTATAGAGGTAGATATGTATAGGGGTAAACATACTATATACAGGGTCAGTTCCAGTACCATATAATAATGTACAGGGATACTGGATCTATAGAGGTAGATATGTATAGGGGTAAACATACTATATACAGGGTCAGTACCATATTATAATGTACAGGGACACTGGATCTATAGAGGTAGATATGTATAGGGGTAAACATACTATATACAGGGTCAGTACCATATAATAATGTACAGGGATACTGGATCTATAGAGGTAGATATGTATAGGGGTAAACATACTATATACAGGGTCAGTACCATATAATAATGTACAGGGATACTGGATCTATAGAGGTAGATATGTATAGGGGTAAACATACTATATACAGGGTCAGTACCATATAATAATGTACAGGGATACTAGATATATAGAGGTAGATATGTATAGGGGTAAACATACTATATACAGGGTCAGTACCATATTATAATGTACAGGGATACTGGATCTATAGAGGTAGATATGTATAGGGGTAAACATACTATATACAGGGTCAGTACCATATTATAATGTACAGGGACACAGGATCTATAGAGGTAGATATGTATAGGAGTAAACATACTATATACAGGGTCAGTTCCATTACCATATTATAATGTACAGGGATACTGGATCTATAGAGGTAGATATGTATAGGGGTAAACATACTATATACAGGGTCAGTTCCAGTACCATATTATAATGTACAGGGACACTGGATCTATAGAGGTAGATATGTATAGGGGTAAACATACTATATACAGGGTCAGTACCATATTATAATGTACAGGGACACTGGATCTATAGAGGTAGATATGTATAGGGGTAAACATACTATATACAGGGTCAGTACCATATTATAATGTACAGGGACACTGGATCTCTAGAGGTAGATATGTATAGGGGTAAACATACTATATACAGGGTCAGTTCCAGTACCATATTATAATGTACAGGGATACTGGATCTATAGAGGTAGATATGTATAGGGGTAAACATACTATATACAGGGTCAGTTCCAGTACCATATTATAATGTACAGGGATACTGGATCTATAGAGGTAGATATGTATAGGGGTAAACATACTATATACAGGGTCAGTACCATATTATAATGTACAGGGACACTGGATCTATAGAGGTAGATATGTATAGGGGTAAACATACTATATACAGGGTCAGTTCCAGTACCATATTATAATGTACAGGGATACTGGATCTATAGAGGTAGATATGTATAGGGGTAAACATACTATATACAGGGTCAGTTCCAGTACCATATTATAATGTACAGGGACACTGGATCTATAGAGGTAGATATGTATAGGGGTAAACATACTATATACAGGGTCAGTTCCAGTACCATATAATAATGTACAGGGATACTGGATCTATAGAGGTAGATATGTATAGGGGTAAACATACTATATACAGGGTCAGTACCATATTATAATGTACAGGGACACTGGATCTATAGAGGTAGATATGTATAGGGGTAAACATACTATATACAGGGTCAGTACCATATTATAATGTACAGGGACACAGGATCTATAGAGGTAGATATGTATAGGGGTAAACATACTATATACAGGGTCAGTACCATATAATAATGTACAGGGATACTGGATCTATAGAGGTAGATATGTATAGGGGTAAACATACTATATACAGGGTCAGTACCATATAATAATGTACAGGGATACTGGATCTATAGAGGTAGATATGTATAGGGGTAAACATACTATATACAGGGTCAGTACCATATAATAATGTACAGGGATACTGGATCTATAGAGGTAGATATGTATAGGGGTAAACATACTATATACAGGGTCAGTACCATATTATAATGTACAGGGATACTGGATCTATAGAGGTAGATATGTATAGGGGTAAACATACTATATACAGGGTCAGTACCATATTATAATGTACAGGGACACTGGATCTATAGAGGTAGATATGTATAGGGGTAAACATACTATATACAGGGTCAGTTCCAGTAGCATATTATAATGTACAGGGATACTGGATCTATAGAGGTAGATATATATAGGGGTAAACATACTATATACAGGGTCAGTACCATATTATAATGTACAGGGATACTGGATCTATAGAGGTAGATATGTATAGGGGTAAACATACTATATACAGGGTCAGTACCATATTATAATGTACAGGGACACTGGATCTATAGAGGTAGATATGTATAGGGGTAAACATACTATATACAGGGTCAGTACCATATTATAATGTACAGGGACACTGGATCTATAGAGGTAGATATGTATAGGGGTAAACATACTATATACAGGGTCAGTTCCAGTACCATATTATAATGTACAGGGATACTGGATCTATAGAGGTAGATATGTATAGGGCAAAACATACTATATACAGGGTCAGTACCATATTATAATGTACAGGGATACTGGATCTATAGAGGTAGATATGTATAGGGGTAAGGTGACTAGGCATCAGAATATATGATTAACAGAGTAGCAGCAGCGTATATGATGATTGTATGTGAGTGTGTGTGTGTGTGTGTATAGAGTCAGTATAGATGTGTGTGCGTGTTGAGAGTGTCAGTGTGCGTGAGTGTGTATTGAGACAGTGCAAGAATAAAAATAACTAAAGGGTCAACTTAGATAGACATAGATCGTCTGTGTAGCCATTTGTTAGCTATTTAGCAGTCTTATGGCTTGGGGATAGAAGCTGTTCAGGAGCCTGTTGGTGTCAGACTTGATACACCGGCACCACTTGCCGTGAGGAAGCAGAGAGAACAGTCTATGGCTTGGGTGGTTTAGGATTACCAACAGTGCTATGGTGATTAGTGTTGACAGCGTATATATTTTAAGTTGGTCACTAAGGGAGGAATCCCAGCTTGAGATGCATGCACTTAATCTCGATGATCACGTAAATAATGCATGGATGTCAATGGATGATTCAAGTCATGCATGCAGATGTCGAGATCAAGTTAGGATTCCACCGTGAAACCCTCTACCTGTCTTTTCCTCAATCTATTCTCCTGTCTTTCAAGTCTGATGAAGGACTACTTCTTCAAGCCTCCCATCAACAAGCTGAGCCTCAACTTCCTGGAGAGACCTCTGGAGACAGCCTACCGCATCAGCTACCAGGAGGAGGTACACACACACACACACACACACACACACACACACAGACACCCTCAATCCGTGTCAGTCAAAGCCGTGTTGACCGCGTGTTCATACAAAGCCCCCTGCTGGTGTGTATAAGATATTTCAGTTCTAACAGTTTGACCACATTATAGTAGTAATAATCTGAACTTAATCTCCTCTCTCTGTCCCTGTGTTGTTCCCCTCTCATCCCAACTGTCTAACCACCTCTCCCCTTCCTTTCTCCTCTCCTTCTCTCAATGTCTCTGACTACTCTCTCCCCTCCAGGTGGAGACCCAGGCCCCGGTGCAGACCTTCTCTATGTCTCTGACTACTCTCTCCCCTCCAGGTGGAGACCCAGGCCCCGGTGCAGACCTTCTCTATGTCTCTGACTACTCTCTCCCCTCCAGGTGGAGACCCAGGCCCCGGTGCAGACCTTCTCTATGTCTCTGACTACTCTCTCCCCTCCAGGTGGAGACCCAGGCTCCGGTGCAGACCTTCTCTCTGTCTCTGACTACTCTCTCCCCTCCAGGTGGAGACCCAGGCTCCGGTGCAGACCTTCTCTCTATGTCTCTGACTACTCTCTCCCCTCCAGGTGGAGACCCAGGCCCCGGTGCAGACCTTCTCTATGTCTCTGACTACTCTCTCCCCTCCAGGTGGAGACCCAGGCCCCGGTGCAGACCTTCTCTCTGTCTCTGACTACTCTCTCCCCTCCAGGTGGAGACCCAGGCCCCGGTGCAGACCTTCTCTATGTCTCTGACTACTCTCTCCCCTCCAGGTGGAGACCCAGGCCCCGGTGCAGACCTTCTCTATGTCTCTGACTACTCTCTCCCCTCCAGGTGGAGACCCAGGCCCCGGTGCAGACCTTCTCTCTATGTCTCTGACTACTCTCTCCCCTCCAGGTGGAGACCCAGGCCCCGGTGCAGACCTTCTCTATGTCTCTGACTACTCTCTCCCCTCCAGGTGGAGACCCAGGCCCCGGTGCAGACCTTCTCTATGTCTCTGACTACTCTCTCCCCTCCAGGTGGAGACCCAGGCCCCGGTGCAGACCTTCGCCAGCCCTACCTTCAGCTCCTTCCTGGATGTTCTCCTATCCTGCTCTGTGTTCCTCGCCCTCACCTTGGCCTGCTTCCTGGTTCCCATGGTCACCATGGAGACGCCTCAGGCAACCGTCCTGGGATTCGCTACCGCTGCTGGTCTGTTAGAGCTGTTCTCCCTGGTGCTGTCCATACGGTGAGGGATGGAGGGGGGAGAAAGTGGGAGGGAGAGAGGGTGGGTAAAGTGAAGTGTAAAGTGAAGTGTCTGCTGGAGTTGGTCTCCTTGTTGCTATATGGAGGGATGAGAAATTAGAAAAGGAGGGAGGGAGAGAGAGAGGGGTAGAGGGGGTAAGGGAGAACTGATAGGGATGTGAGTCAGTGTATCACAATGTTGTCCTTTTTTGCTATTTACTTGTCCCTTCTTTCCTCACCTCCTCCCCCTCGGCCCCCTGCAGTATGACGTTCTACCTGGACAACGTGTTGAGCTGTACTCAGACCTTGCTGAGGGTGGTGTCAGGCTGGATCCCCCGTCATGTGATCGGGGCCGTGCTGGTCTCACTTCCTGCCGTGTCCGTGTTCTCACACCTCGCCTGCAGCCTCCACCTGCCCATCCAGGTAAGGAGAGATAGAGAGGGGAAAGGAGGAGGGCAGACTGGTAGACATGGGGTTCTAGTCAGGGATGGTCAAAGGGGTTTGAACACTGGTCTAGATGACAGATGGCAAATGCATTGCTGCTAACAACACTTATTTACAATAATAGGTGTTCTCAAGTGTGTGGGACTAAGTGTCAAGAGCATTGAGTTATACTTGGTCCACAGTTGTAGGGCCCACTAGAAAGTGCCAGTGTTTCAGAGAGAGAAACAGTCAATGGAAAATGGAGAGGTCTGTACTTGTGGAGCTTGTTTCACAGATTTTTGACGTTCTCCTATCAAATCCTTTATGTGGAAGAGATAGAGGTCTTAGTTTGGGCAGAGGCTAACTACACACTGCACATTGTTTTCTCCGGAGCTGCTGCCATAGGGCTCTGGTCAAAAGTAATGCACTATATATGGAATAGGGGGTCATGTGGGATGCATTCAAGTCTTGACTTCTTACAAGTCATGCTGTTGTGTTTTGATATTTTGTTTTGCAAGGATCCCCCCCCCCCCCACACACACACACACACACACACACACACACACACACACACACACACACACACACACACACACACACACACACACACAATAACATGGAAGAGAGAGGGGATACCTGGCAGAGAGAGAGGGATGGATGGATGGAGGGATGAAAGAGAGGGAGAATAATATGGCAGAGAAAGAGAAGATGCGTGTGAGAGGGATAGAAGGGAGGGATGGAAGCATGGAGCGAGAGATGGAGGGATGGAAGAGAGACGTGTTAAGTCATCATAAGTCTGTATTAACTACTGTACAGGGGATTCAACTATTGATGTGCGTGTGGGTGTGTTTTCACCCATGCCACTGGTGTGCATAAGGCATGTGCTCACAGGTGTGAGTGTGTTGAGGGTGTTGGTGGGTAAGTATGTTTATGTTACCATATGTAATATATTGTGTGAGTACTCTTGTGTACCAGGGTCAAGTTCCATTTCAATTCAGTCAATTTGGGAAATAACCTGAAATTCCAATTCCCGATTTCTTCTCATAGAGAAGCATTGAGGAAAATTGGAATTTCAGTTTACACAAACAAATGTTGTGTGTCCTCCCTCTAGGTAACCATGTTCCTGTGCTGTGCAGTGACCATAGCCATCATCCAGTACTGTAACTTCTGCCAGCTAAGTTTCTGGATGAGATCTGCCCTGGCCACGGCTGTTGGTGTGGCTCTACTAGTGCTGCTCCACAGCCCCCTCAACAGGACAGGGTGAGTACTGCAGCCTATACGTATTTATGACCCATTCAGAACTTTAATCAAATCCAATTTTATTTTTCGCGTACACATATTTTGCAGATGTTATCACAGGTGTGCAGTAATACTTGACAATACAAAACAATACACCCAAATCCCCAAAATAAAAGAAAGGAATTAAGAAATATATAAATATTAGCAATCCGCATGTCTGTTCTTCTTATTGGTGTCCTTTAGTGGTGGTTTCTTTGCAGCAATTCGACCATGAAGGCCTGATTCACACAGTCTCCTCTGAACAGTTGATGTTGAGATGTGTCTGTTACTTGAACTCTGAACCATTTATTTGGGCTGCAATTTCTGAGGCTGGTAACTCTAATGAACTTATCCTCTGCAGCAGAGGTAACTCTGGGTCTTCCTTTCCTGTGGTGGTCCTCCTGAGAGCCAGTTTCATCCTAGAGCTTGATGGTTTTTGCGACTGCACTTCAAGAAACTTTCAAAGTTCTTGAAATTTTCCGTATTGACTGACCTTCATGTCTTAAAGTAATGATGGACTGTCATTTCTCTGTTTATTTGAGCTGTTCTTGCCATAATATGGACTTGGTCTTTTACCAAATATCTTCTATTTACCACCCCTACCTTGTCACAACACAACTGATTGGCTCAAACGCATTAAGAAGGAAAGAAATTCCACAAATTAACTTTTAACAAATGCATTCCAGGTGACTACCTCATGAAGCTGGTTGAGAGAATGCCATGAGTGTGCAAAGCTGTCATCAAGGCAAAGGGTGGCTACTTTGAAGAATCTCAAATATAAAATATATTTTTATTTGTTTAACACTTTTTTGGTTACTATAGCGAGGGTAAAAAGTATTTGATCCCCTGCTGATTTTGTACGTTTGCCCACCGACAAAGAAATGATCGGTCTATAATTTGAATGGTAGGTTTATTTGAACAGTGAGAGAAAAACGCATGTCAGGGATCAAATACTTTTTTCCCTCACTGTACATGATTCCATATGTGTTATTTCATAGTTTTGACGTATTCTACAATGTAGAAAATAGTAAAAATAAAGAAAAACCCTGGAATGAGTAGGTGTGTCCAAACTTTTGACTGGTACTGTATATGATTGTGTGTATAGGCATTATGGACAATATATGAATAGAAAAGGTGTGTACAGCAGTAGTTATATAGGATGAGCAACTAGAATATAGTATATACATATGAAGTGGGTAAAACAGGATGTAAACAGTGTTCCATGACTGTGTACATAGGGCAGCAGTCTCCAAGGTGGAGGGTAGAGTACCGGGTGGTATCCGGCTAGTATCAGTGACTAAAGTTCAGGGCAGGGTACTGGGCGGAGGCCGACTAGTGGTGACTGTTTAACAGTCTGATGGCCTGGAGATAAAAAGCTTTTTTTCAGTCTCTCCGTCCCAGCTTTGATGCACCTGAACTGTCTCCGCCTTCTAGAGGGTAACGGGGGTGAAACATTTTAAACTTTACAACATTATGAAGATGTTATAACTTATGTTTTAATGTTAAAACTTTAAGCTGTATTTTTTATTTTTTTTGTATAGCTTCCAGTTTATTTGCCGTTAGTCAGCCGTTAGGCAGCATTTTATGACATACACAATATGCACAATAATACACAATATACCTCCCCTCCCAGTGGCTCTTGGGAAATGTTCATATTCATCTGTTTGTGAGCCAAGTTGTGTGTGTGAGTAAGTGTGTTGGAGTGTGAGTGTGTTGGAATATGTTATCACTGTGTTTAACTCACAGGAGTCATTCTAAGAGGTTGATATGAATCAGTCAGCCGTGTGTGTGTGTGTGTGTGTGTGTGTGTGTGTGTGTGTGTGTGTGTGTGTGTGTGTGTGTGTGTGTGTGTGTGTGTGTGTAACTGACGGGAGTCACTCTGTCTTGCAGCTCCAGTAATGACAGTTCTCCAGCGATGGGGTGAGTGTTGCCATGGAAACGCAGAATGTTGATGGATGAGTGATATTTGGGAGGGTGACGGGGGTGAAAGGAGAGAAGAGGGGCCGTCTTTCTATCTTTCTCTTTCCATCTCTCTCTTTCTCCCTCTCTCTTCACTCTCTCCCTCTCTCACTCTCTTTTCTCCCTTTCTCCTCTCCTTTCGTTTCTCAAACTGTGAAGTATGGCTGGTGTAATCATAGCAGCTAAATGTCAGCAGCAGTGGCAATGTCTGCATCTCAAAGGCACCCTATTCCCTACTTAGTTGGCACTACTTTTGACCAGGGCCCATAGGGAATAGTGTGCCATTTGGGACAGATCCTGTGAGTCAGACTGGCGAGCTGGTCCCGTCTGTCTGTCTCTCGGTCTGTCTCTCTCTCTCGGTCTGTCTGTCTCTCTCTCTCGGTATGTCTGTCTGTCTCTAGGTCTGTCTGTCTGCCTGTCTCTAGGTCTGTCTGTCTCTCTGTATGTCTTTCTGTCTGTCTGGCTGGCTGGCTCCATCCGTCTACCTCTCTCTACACCCTCCCTTTTTATCTCTCTCTCGCTCTATCTCTTACATTCTCTCTCTCTCTGTCTACCCATCTCTCTCTATACCCTCCCTTCTTATCTCTCTCACTTTCTATACCCTCCCTTCTTATCTCTCTCACTCTCTCTCTACACCCTTCTTTCTTAACTCTTTCTTTCTCTCTCTTTCTGTCTAGCCGCTACACCACCCTTTCTCTCTCTGTCTGCCCTCATCTACCTCCTGCCCTCTTCTAATTTTCTCCTTCTCTTTTCCAGTAACCTCACCAATGAGACATGGTCCACTCCAGAACCACGGCCAGACCCCATGGACTCTGTGAGACCCCTAGACCTACTGGTCCCAGAAGCGGTACTCACCTACTTCCTCCTCCTCCTATTGGTCTGGTTCCTGAACCACGAGTTCGAGGTCAGCTACCGTCTCCATTACCACGGCAACATAGAGGCCGACAAGCACCGCGTCAAGATCCAGAACATGCGGGACCAGGCCGACTGGTTGCTAGGCAACATCATCCCAATCCACGTCGCCGAGCAGCTCAAGGTGACCCAGTCGTACTCCAAAAATCACGACAACGCCGGGGTCATCTTTGCGAGTATTGTGAATTTTTCTGAATTCTACGAGGAAAGTTACGAAGGCGGGAAGGAGTGTTATCGAGTGCTCAATGAGCTCATCGGCGACTTCGACGAGTTGCTACGGAAACCGGACTTCGCCAACGTGGAGAAGATCAAGACGATCGGCGCCACGTACATGGCGGCGTCCGGGCTGAACCCTCAGCAGTGCATTGACGACTCCCACCCCAACTCTAACCACCTGAGGGCGCTGTTCGACTTCACCCTCGAGATGATGGGTGTTTTGGACGACTTCAATAAAAACATGCTAGGCTTTGGGTTTAAGCTCCGTATCGGGTTCAACCATGGTCCCCTGACGGCGGGGGTAATCGGCACTACCAAGTTGCTCTACGACATCTGGGGAGACACAGTGAATATTGCGAGTCGCATGGACTCTACAGGGGTGGAGTGTCGGGTACAGGTGAGTGAGGAGAGCCACTCGGCGCTCAGCAGAATGGGGTTAGAGTTCGACTACCGCGGTACCGTCAACGTCAAGGGCAAAGGTCAAATGAGGACCTTCCTGTATCCCAGGAGCACTGAAAGAGGTGGGCAGCTATTGGCTGAGCCTTGGCTACAGCCACATCAATTAGTTGCTGTTTTGCCCCCGGTGAAACCTGTCCAATCACAGGCAGCCGTTGGACCCATGGGGGAAGGGGACACCATTAATACGACCGAGTCTGATGCAGGTGCCAATGTGCCAGCTCCTCCTCCCTTATCCTCTTCTTACACTACTCCCACCTCCTCCTCTTCCTCCACATTCACCCCCCAAGCCTCTTCCATAGGACCACCTGGAGCTCCTCCAGGACAAGGGCCAGAGCCAGGCCCGGCCAAGCCCTGCGGGGTGAGGGCAGATCGGGCAGAGGGGTACAGGGACGCTCCTCCAACCCCACCAGGAATTCCCCAAACTGGGGCTGGCCACCCCCCTGCTACGGGCACGGACCCTCACCCCCTTACCCTGGACCTAGACCCGGAGCTAGTACCCTGTACCTTGGCACAGCCTGAGGAAGAGGAGGAGGAGGAAGCGAATGAGCTGACAAAGCTCAATAAGGAGGATTTCATGTCACGCCTTTGATCCATCAAGTGCTGATCTAGGATCAGCTCCCCCTTATCCATATAATCCTATTCATTATGATTTTAAAGTCAAAACTGATCCTCGATCAGCACTCCTTTCTCTGAGCTGAGCTGAAGACAGAAGTAGCTACAGATACAGGTTTGTAGGGATGGAAGGAGGTTTTTTCCCCCTATCTTATCCATCAATCACCTTTCTGAACCAAAACAGATGTTTTCACATGATGAAATGTGACTGCAGACAGAGTGACCTTTGGACATTGACTTGTAGTCAAGCTATGATGGCTCATCACTTTTCTATAGGAAGGGGGAGGGCTGTGTTGAGCACAGTTATTGTGGCACAATATAATGGAGGGGGAGGGAGGAGGAGGAGGAGAGAATGGGTTTTTGCTTGTTGGTATTGAGGTTTTATTTTTCTTATGCTTTGGTTGATATGTAGAGAAGTGCCTTCAGGACAAGAACCGTTAACGAACAAGAATTGAATATGGAACAAAAACACAAAAAAGGTTGGAACAATCTTTAGCATGACTTATTTTTTATATTTCAAACCTAGTCTACCGATGATGCTGTGGTTCTTTTACTACAAGTTGTTTTTTCAATGCAATTTATTTTGTTATTGTATCGTTATCGTTTGTGCCATATTCAGTTTTTCACTTGATCAGTTGTAGCCTATTCGCCTGACCGTAAAGGGAAATAAATGACGTGCCAGACAGTGGTGGAACATGGGTAAGAAGCAGGGAGTTATGGGTAGAATAAGGGAATGACAAAAAGCAGTGTTATTGGTGTTTCTGCTTTGAGACGATGGCTTAGAGTGTTTGTGATGTGCTACATAAAACCAATACTAAAGGGAAAGCCAACATAGGGATTTATCTTCACACTGACGCTTTTTTATGTCCAACTTTTCAGGAAGCACCTTTTTTTTTAAGAAACTTCCGTTCAGCTTCTTTAAGTGGTCTGTGGAACATAACTGTCGGAACCACAGGTCTCCTCACTGGGTCTCGCACAACTTTTCCAAGACCTCTCTTAAATGGAAATGGCAAATTGGCATGGTAGCCTATACCAAGCAGTCTTGACAGTAAGAAAACTGAACAAATACGTTATAGCACTCTCAAGTAACGATTATACTCTAACAAGTATGCTGAAAAAGCACAAATCAAAAAATCGTTTACGGGAATCATAGTGTAGGAAATTAAAGGGACTATTTGGTTATATCAAAATGGGAAAGCACTTAAAATCTTTAGGGATAATATGTGTTAAAAGTATGACATTTGCCAAAAGGAACAGAATTCATTACAAACAGTTTATTAACATGTTATAACATGTATTAATGTGTATTGAAGTGAAAACTCAAGTTTGTATGAAGTTCTATCCATTGTGTTAGTTGCCACAGAAACAAATTATTTTGACCGACACCAGATTCAACCAGTGGCTAATCACGGCTGCCTTTAGCTTTGTGTGACATGCTGGTTTGAGGGGTGGGACGTTTAATCTTTTATCCAATCACAGCCTCTGCATGAGGGAGGCTCTACTGTATTAATGTACTTAAAATGTGCCACTTTCATCAAGTTATTATTTGGGTGCAATGCAACCTATATTTTTCAACGTTTTCCTTTTCGAGTACATTTTTTGTAGTGCCTAAAAAAACGTTTTTTGTTGAGTTAGTATGATGATGATAGCAATGATGATGATGATTGTATGTTTTACGAAATGATGAATCGCCTTGAGCAGTTCCAACTGCAACTCGTGTTTTGAGAAAATCAATATCTTGCTCACTTGGTTATTTCTCTCTCTCTCTCTCTCTCTCTCTCTCTCTCTCTCTCTCTCTCTCTCTGTCTCTGTCTCTGTCTCTGTCTCTGTCTCTCTCTCTCTCTCTCTGTCTCTCTTTCTCTCTCTCTCTCTCTCTCTCTCTCTCTCTCTCTCTCTCTCTCTCTCTCTCCTCTCTCTCTCTCTCTCTCTCTCTCTCTCTCTCTCTCTCTCTCTCTCTCTCTGACTGATTCTCTGTGAATTCTATGTGAAGGGTGGTGTGCCCAAGGTCTCTTCCGCGCTCCCTCGCTTTTCTCTTTTCTCTCACCTTGCCTTTTCCCCTCTTTTCTGCTCAAGCTTTTACTTCTGAAAGAAAGGGTCTATAGGGGATTCATCTGTAGCCCTGTCACTTTTGTGTCTTACATTTCAGACAGAAAGTAGTATGAAAATCTGTGTGTCGTGTGTATGTGTCGTGTGTATGTATGCGCGTGTGCTTTTCCCCCCAAGTCTATTTGACTAAGGAGAAAGTTGAAGTTGCCACTTGGTGCTGATCAAGGGTCCGTTTTGTGTTTTAATTCCTAATGGTCGATGCTCGGACTTGGGTAGAGTAATCTGATGAGTAACCTTTGGGGATACCTCTACTCTAATCTGCAGGGAGAACCAATAAGAGCTAGTTTAAGGGTCTTTAAGTGGGCTATCAGACAAGTTATTAACATATGATACAAATCAAAGCAGATGGCCTATAACTTCAAGGTGAGTGCCCATAAAAAGATCTAGAAATCGGATTAAAATCGGACTTAAGTGCTATATGTTGTTCATATTATGCTAATGTACCCTTGCCAAAATTCTGAGTCTGTTTAAAGTTTGGGACTTTTGTTTACCTATCACCAATATGTACTTCTAATATGTCAGTGCCTTTTGCTAGACATCTTGTGTGGATGAAGTTTGGTGGCTTATTGTCAGCCTTCTTGATATTTTTATCCTCAAATGCCTTTCCTCTTCCAATAACTTTGTAGCACATTCATAGATTCTATATATCTGACTATAGTTAATAATTCGACACACACCATTTTTATATTATGAATTAAAGTACTGTGGATCTTTGTATTAAATATTTGGATGTATTTTTATTTATCACACTTGAAAAAAAAGCCATACTTTATCTTTCACTTCCACAGAAGCAGACCGTATTTACCATCAATCGTGTATCTATTTGGTTTATGATTGCTTAAGTAAGTGTTTGTGCATTGAATCACACTTGTATTAATTTTGGTAGTTAGAGTGAGACGGAGTACAGTAGCGATTTGTATTGAGTTTGGAGTGAAAGGGCACAGTAACCAAGACTGGTATCCAAGGGACAATTGTTTTAAAGGGAACTAGGCAGAACAGGGAGGAGGGATATGGGCATGCCACCCTCTTACTAAAACCTTCACCAATACTGAGAAATAAAAAAGGGAATATAAGTAAAAACAAAACTGTCTCAAACTCTGTGCTCTCTGGTAAAAGGGGAGGAATGGGAGGGATTGACTTTGACTTTGCTTGTTTGAGTCTGACATTTTCACCACTTTGCTCTGTGTGTGTCTTTGTTCTTGTGTGTGTGTGTGTTTGTGTTTGCATGGACATACTTACGTTTTTTGCTACCACTTCTCACCCATACACTCCCGCCATTGGTCATTGATTTCTTTCTTTGCCTCTCTTGACATTTCTAACCAACCTTAGGGTTTGTTTGTTAGCTTTCATGACATGGATAAAGCCTCCAGAAGTCTATTTTAATTGAGCCCAAGTAGTATAATTCTAAAGAATATATAATATATATGCCATTTAGCAGACACTTTTATACAAAGTGACTTACAGTCATGCGAGCATACATTTTACATATGGGTGGTCCTGGGAATCAAACACACAATCCTGGCGTTACAAGCGCCATGCTCTACCGACCAGGCCATACAGGATAATTATGCTATACAATATCTAATACGAATTGGGAGACAAAAGCCAACAACGAACAAACTAATTATTCAGTAACTAATTATTCAGCTTAAACATCAAGAATGCATAGAACAGAGAGATTAAATATATATTGTTTGAACTGAACCAGTGTCTGAGCCTGTGTTTCTTTCTGCAGAAAAAGTCCTTTTACCAGGCCTTCACTATAGTAAATACAATTTTAATTGTTGAGAAAATATAGTTTTTTTTCTTCTTTTTACGGTTTGGGGTGCAGATATACTAAATATTTGTGGGTGTGTTAGCACATTCAAACTATCATCACAAGCAAAAAAGTTGATAATTCACTCACGATTAAATTGCACACTCACTTTCTTTCACTGCTATGGTAAATTAACTATAGTAAATTAGCTCCAACGTTTTATTTCCACACTGGGGAAAACAATATATATTGAAAAAAGCCAAAGTGTTTTAATTTGTTGATCTGAGATGTATGTTGTGTTTTTTTGCTTGTTTATATTTGCCTTTTTCAATCAGTCAGTGTGCTATTGTGTTTGTTTATTTGTTATTGTGCACATTAACCATAGCCAATGTATCATTTTTAAACACGATGAACATAATCTGTATACATTTGCACAAGGCACTCACTATGTATGTACATATGCAATATGTATTTGATGTCACATTTATGATTTTGTTTCAACTTTTTGTACATGTGCCTGAGCCAGATTTGGACTTTTTGTGAAAATCGATGAACAGGAGAACACTTCAATATCAAACTGTTTTGTCGTCTGCCTGGCTGTCTGGGTGACTGTGTGAGTGATATATTACGTATGATCTTTCAAGGGCTTGTCAAAATAAGTATTTTAGATGCTGCAAGTGCAGCAATATTTCTACCATAATTATGACAACAAACAATCCCCTGCAACTAGCATAAGTACAATAGTAATATATTTTGTTCCTTAATTCAAGAGCCTGATGTTAATGTGGAGACCTATTAGGCTTATTAAACAGTCCAACGTCCATCACACTGCCATTTATTAAAACAAGATGGACATTGGGGGGTTTGTTTGGCGGATAGGTGGAGGAAAGCAGCATTGTGTACCAACATACACAGGAGAGATGAGGCCAGTGGGAAGGTAGGCCTGGCAGGTAAATCAAGAAAGAAAAGTACAGAAATTAAAGGATCCAAACTTTTGTTTACTTGTGTCATCTTCATTTTAGCCATATTTCATGTTAGAGAAGACTGATCAGATAGACTTCTGCCTAGCTGCAGTGATCCACACATTTTAGTGAAGAATGAAGAATTCACAAATGTTATTTCTCATGTGCAATGCATTGCACTGCCTCCCTTTACAACAGCGATATTGACGTGAAGAATCAATAGCCTATTTATTACCAAGTTATTACGGTGAATATTAATTATCTTAAGGTCTCTTACCGCCCCGTAGCGGAATTATAGGCGAATTTCGTGTGACGCACACCAAAGCTTTTTACCATAGGTTTACGTAGGGCGTGATTGCGCGACCCCTCCCCCTCTACAGTCTATCTATCTGGAAAGAGAGAAAAAAAACTTTTTGTATCGAAGGAATCAACAGCCGCCATCTTGTCGTGGCTCGGAATTAGGATTTCGGTGGATCACAAATTTGTATTTAGAAATTGAGCATCCAAACCGAGGTTTGACGGCAATCTTCCCCTGAAAACGAAGTATTTGAACCTTTTCTTAAGTATTTTTGACGAAAAAACGGGAATTCGATCGGACGTCGTCGGCAAGAATACCCCGTATATCTGATTTCCCCATAAGTGCGGCGCTCGAGCTCCTATCGCCGTTCGGAGCAGTATTGTTTACCGGGGATAACCGGAGAAGAGACAGCCTCTTACTGACAGTTTTGCAAAAATATATATATTTTTTTGCAGTTGTGCATTTTATGGAGCTTCAAACCATTTTTGCATGAAGACATTTGACGTCATAAAAATGAGCTGTTTGAACATCTAAAATTAGCGATTTATGGGACAGGAATACAATCCATGTTAATGTTTTTAGATTTAATTTTAACGTACATTTTCCATGGGATTTTTTTTATTGGGGTTATTTAACGATAATGTGGGTGTTGGTTGTTGGATTATCATGGGTTGAATGGCGGTGGCGAAGCGGGGCGCTGTTGCATCTTTTTTGAAATTTTCACCCTCACTGCTAGAAAATTAGCCAGTTAGCCAACGTTAGCGAGCAAACCGCTTGCTAACGTGCTAACTAGAGAAAGGTGGAGGTTGTCAGAACAACCTTTTCTGTCCCAGGAATTTCCCTTTTTCAAATAATTAAATAAGAAATCCATTAAAGATCACAATGGCTGAAAACCTGCTCGACATCGGACCTCCCAACTCAAAGCGACCGAAGCTGAATTCACCTGCGCTGTCAGCGTCAGATGGACCAGGTAAGGAAGGCCCACAAACCAACTTAACCTGCTAGCTAACGTTACCTAGCTACTTTAGTTAGTACAATGTTATTTGTTTTGTATGACTTGTTCTGTGTGTCCAGATATTTAGCTAGCTAACGTTAACTAGTTATTCATTCAACTGACGTTTTGGTCATTCAAACAGCTGTACAAAGCAGTTAGCAAACCTTAGTTAGCTAGTTTGGCTGCTAACAAAACTTTGTTGCCAACGTTACGCGTCCATCCCTGTCATTTCTGACATGTTGGAAAACAGGGCTAGCTATTTTAGTTTTTATAAAGGCTATTGTTACCTAAAGCAACACTTAACTAGCTAATGCTTAGATATCCAGCTAGAGACATGTTTAGCAATTGCTTGATCTGCTATGTCAACATGGCTACCTTTCAGCGCAAAGTAGCAACAAACTTGTCGAAATGTCATTGGTGACAGCCTAAATCAGGGATGGGCAATTCCAGACCTCGGGGGCCTGATTGGTGTCACTTTTGCCCCAGCTAACACAACTGACTCCAATAATCAACTACTCATGGTCTTCAGTTTAGAATACAATTAGTTTAATCAGCTATGTTTCCAAGGGATGGGGGAAAAGTAACACCACTCCGGCCCCCAGGACGGGAGTTGCCCAACCCTGGCCTAAATCATGTCAGATACTCTGTTTGAAACTAACCGTTATACCCCTATGAAAATGGAATGACGTTATGATAGGGATTGGGGGCTAAATTATGTTCATGCTTACCTTCATCAAACATCTTGATAGCAGGCCTTTATCTGCAGAAACAGTTTAGGCACAGTCTTGCACCCTGCTGCATGCCTAACTGGATGCGAGTCTTGGCTCAGAGTAGGCCAACTCCTATGCCATGGTCAGATTCAAGTAATTTAACCATAGGCCTATCATGTCCCACTCCCACACTGTCATGCATTTGATTGCATGTTGTGTCAATGTGATAAAATGCAGTGGTATGTCCCAATATCTTGACAGTTGTCACTTTTCATTGCTATATCATGTTCCATATCTTTTCATATGGGTTTCCCACTGCTGATAGAATACACCTGTAGGGCCTACCTCTTTCAAATGTTCTAGATAAAAAGTTACTGAACCAGAATGTTAGGATTGTAGGTGTGAATGCACCATGCCTCTTTCACTATATTGGCTACAGAGACAATAACCAATGCAACACATCTGCTGAGTCCGATGTCCATTACTTTCTTTGGTGATGACCATGTTATTCACGCACAATCCATTGCAAAATCCCCTAACGCATCCAACCCCTGCTATATTATTATCGACCCCAAGTGTTCAATCTTCAGTTGCCATGTTAACCCCTGGAAGCGTGGGAACACTAGGGGCTATTAACAGTAAATTACCCCAGACAAGGTGTGCGTTTTCCCCCTTAGTATCTGCGGTCATGCCTGGAGAGCCCCGTAGGAGCATCCCCTGCCCTGACTTTGGGTCCCTGCTCAGAGGCCCAGTTTGGGTTGCACATCACTCCCTTGATGGGGGGGTACGCCTTTCATTGAAGTCACAGAGTGCAAACACGTGCCCCTCACCCCCTATTCAGGCCATCTGTCACCCCAGCAGGTCCCATTGCCCCCTCCCCCTTCAATTCCCCTCATCACCAATACTTTAGTCAGTGGGTGTGTGCCGTACTAGTGCACACATTGCCCACGTCTTGATGTAGCCAGCTCTAGGCTTAGTTACTTGTGAGCTCAGCAGCTACTCTCAAGGCAGGCCGTTGTAGTAAGTCATGTGTTGAACAGCACCATAGCGTAAGGTAGTTGGAGGGAAGGAGGTTGGTTCGTTGTTTGCTGGCTATTTACTGGCTTGGTTTATATCTTGTCTGTCATTCTCTAGAGTTTTTATTGAAGAGGCATAGCTCTGCTCATTCAGATTAACTCATTCAGAAATTACTATCCCAAAGTACAATTTTAATTTAAAAAACAAGCTAATTCATATCCGTTTGAGTCTAATTGTAAAATCAGCAATTAGTAACGACAATGAGTGTTAAATGGGGGGGAATCTAAACATTTACATATCGCAATATTATTTTTGGATGATATTATATCGATATTTGACTCCAACTGTCAATTTGTAAAATAGAGAAATATATTTTGCTCCTGTAGGTAGCATTAGCTAGCGCTAGTCGGCTGTACCTGCGCCTATATGCCTGTATTTTTCATCCTATAGCTTGTCCTCAACCTTTTTAAATAGTGAGCCAACATGTTTTCAGCACACTTGACTTATCACAACCTCGTTTTCTCATGCGGTCTATTGTCTCTCTGCAGCAAACATGCAGTACACTCAGTGTACAAACATTAGGAACACCTTCCTAATATTGAGTTGCACCCCCTTTTGCCCTCAGAACAGCCTCAATTTCTCGGGGCATGGACTCTACAAGGTGTCAAAAGCGTTCCACAGGGATGCTGGTCCATGTTGACTCCAAAGCTTCCCACAGTTGTCAAGTTGGCTGGATGTCCTTTGGGTGGTGGACCATTCTTGATACACACAGGAAACTGTTGAGCTTGAGAAACCCAGTAACGTTGCAGTTCTTGACACTCAAACTTGTGTCTGGTACCTACAGGCACTTAACCCTTGTGTGGTTTTCATGTTTTTGTTATTCACCCAATGTTCGCTGGGCTGATGGACCCATAATATTATTGGGTTTTTAAAACAGTACAGCCATAACAATTTACGTAAAAATACTTAATGTTGACTGACCTCTGCTAGGTCACATTTATCATTAAAAGTGCTGTTTTCTTCGGATTAAATGTGATTTTTGTAAACAAATCTATTATCAAGACATGGGTGGAATAAATCATGTTTGTCTTGAACAAAAAGCTCTGACGAAGGCCGTTGGGCGGATACGTAAGCTTATTAAATACCAGTGATACTATCAAGAGCAGTGTGCGGTTTCCTTCATCCTGTTTTAATTGTCTTGAACAAATATAAATGAAACAAGGTTTTCATCACTTGATGTTTATTGCTTTGAACTCAACAAATTGTAAGGACAAATTTTACATACAGTATTTTAATGAAATAATAAATGAGCCTCATTAAACACAAATTAAGGCCGGTCTACACACCACATGAGACAGTTTTACTGTGTGTGTGTTGGAAATGTGTTTCTTGCACTTGATGCATGTGTACTGTGTCTTCCTGTCCTTCTTGGGTCCACACACATTGCAGTGCTTCTTGTTGTTACTGGCTGCAATCTAGAATGATGGAAACACTTAGTTCAGGAATTTTGCTAACATCTCACTCGCATATATAGTTACAGCAGGCCACGGTAGGAGAGTCAGACACACACACCACTCACACTTCCTGTATTGGAGTTGTTGGTTCTGTGGGTCGGGCGGATGGGGCACCAGCATCCATGAATCCTACTCACAATGGCTGCAGAAGCTGGGTTCCTTGGGATATGTTGCCTCTGGATTTGAGGTCTTACCAATGCCTTGCCCAGCTCTTCAAGAAAGAGCTTTCTCCTCTGGAGCTTCCCTCTGTTCCAATCTGGGTTCAACGCCATCTAGATGACAAACGTGTTGTACGTTGAGATGTCCAAGATGTTGAAGGTTATCACAAGTGGCCAGCGTAGGGTTCTTCTTTTGTAGCTGTAGCCTGTCACCAGCTTGTCTAAATTGTCCACCCCTCCTTTTGTGGCATTATTATTATTATTATTATTATTATTATTATTATTAATCATTATTTCTGGTTTTTGATGTTCCTGGCCACAGATTCTCCCATCCCTTTGCAGCGTATTCATGAGTACCACATTTTTGCCTTTGGCACGTAGGACACTAGGGATGTGTCGCCCTTGAATACTAACATAGAGGAATTGATAGGCCTGTTGCGTGTATGCAACAGCTGAGGTGGGAGCTCTGGCTTGTTTAATTTTTGTACTGTTCCTACTAGAGGTCGACCAATTACGATTTTTTTTAAACGCTGATACCGATTATTGGAGGACCAAAAAAATACTATCAATTAATTGGCCGACATAATATCCTTTGTGTGTGTGTGTGTGTGTATATATATATATATATATATATATATATATATATATATATAATACATACATACATACATACATACATACATACATACATACATACATACATACATACATACATACATACATACATACATACATACATACATACATACATACATACATACATACATACATACATACATACATACATACATACATACATACATACATACAGTGCCTTGCGAAAGTATTCGGCCCCCTTGAACTTTTCGACCTTTTGCCACATTTCAGACTTCAAACATAAAGATATAAAACTGTAATTTTTTTCTGAAGAACCAACAACAAGTGGGACACAATTATGAAGTGGAACGAAATTTATTGGATATTTCAAACTTTTTTAACAAATAAAAAACAGAAAAATTGGCCGTGCAAAATTATTCAGCCCCTTTACTTTCAGTGCAGCAAACTCTCTCCAGAAGTTCAGTGAGGATCTCTGAATGATCCAATGTTGACGTAAATGACTAATGATGATAAATAGAATCCACCTGTGTGTAATCAAGTCTCCATATAAATGCACCTGCTCTGTGATAGTCTCAGAGGTCCGTTTAAAGCGCAGAGAGCATCATGAAGAACAAGGAACACACCAGGCAGGTCCGAGATACTGTTGTGGAGAAGTTTAAAGCCGGATTTGGATACAAAAAGATTTCCCAAGCTTTAAACATCCCAAGGAGCACTGTGCAAGCGATAATATTGAAATGGAAGGAGTATCAGACCACTGCAAATCTACGAAGACCGGCCGTCCCTCTAAACTTTCAGCTCATACAAGGAGAAGACTGATCAGAGATGCAGCCAAGAGGCCCATGATCACTCTGGATGAACTGCAGAGATCTACAGCTGAGGTGGGAGACTCTGTCCATAGGACAACAATCAGTCGTATACTGCACAAATCTGGCCTTTATGGAAGAGTGGCAAGAAGAAAGCCATTTCTTAAAGATATCCATAAAAAGTGTCGTTTAAAGTTTGCCACTAGCCACCTGGGAGACACACCAAACATGTGGAAGAAGGTGCTCTGGTCAGATGAAACCAAAATCGAACTTTTTGGCAACAATGCAAAACGTTATGTTTGGCGTAAAAGCAACACAGCTCCTCACCCTGAACACACCATCCCCACTGTCAAACATGGTGGTGGCAGCATCATGGTTTGGGCCTGCTTTTCTTCAGCAGGGGCAGGGAAGATGGTTAAAATTGATGGGAAGATGGATGGAGCCAAATACAGGACCATTCTGGAAGAAAACCTGATGGAGTCTGCAAAAGACCTGAGACTGGGACGAAGATTTGTCTTCCAACAAGACAATGATCCAAAACATAAAGCAAAATCTACAATGGAATGGTTCACAAATAAACATATCCAGGTGTTAGAATGGCCAAGTCAAAGTCCAGACCTGAATCCAATCGAGAATCTGTGGAAAGAACTAAAAACTGCTGTTCACAAACGCTCTCCATCCAACCTCACTGAGCTCGAGCTGTTTTGCAAGGAGGAATGGGCAAAAATTTCTGTCTCTCGATGTGCAAAACTGATAGAGACATACCCCAAGCGACTTACAGCTGTAATCGCAGCAAAAGGTGGTGCTACAAAGTATTAACTTAAGGGGGCTGAATAATTTTGCACGCCCAATTTTTCAGTTTTTTATTTGTTAAAAAAGTTTGAAATATCCAATAAATTTCGTTCCACTTCATGATTGTGTCCCACTTGTTGTTGATTCTTCACAAAAAATTACAGTTTTATATCTTTATGTTTGAAGCCTGAAATGTGGCAAAAGGTCGAAAAGTTCAAGGGGGCCGAATACTTTCGCAAGGCACTGTACATACATACATACATACATACATACATACATACATACATATACACACACACACACCGATTAATCGGAATGGCCGATTTAATTAGGGCCAATTTCAAGTTTTCATAACAACCGGTAATCGGCATTTTTGGACACCGATCATGGCCGATTACATTGCACTCCACAAGGAGACTGCGTGGCAGGTCGACTACCTGTTATGCGAGTGCAGCAAGGAGCCACGGTAAGGTGCTAGCTAGCATTAAACGTATCTTATAAAAAACAATCAATCTTAACATAATCACTAGTTAACTACACATGGTTGATATTACTAGTTTATCTAGCTTGTCCTGCGTTGCATATAATCAGTGCGGGGCCTGTTAAAATATTGAATCATAGCCTACTTCGTCAAACGGGTGATTTAACAAGCGCGTCCGTGAAAAAAGCACTGTCGTTGCACCAGTGTGTACCTAACCATAAACATCAATGCCTTTCTTAAAATCAATACACAAGTATATATTTTTAAACCTGCATATTTAGTTAATATTGCCTGCTAACATGAATTTCTTTTAACTAGGGAAATTGTGTCACTTGTCTTGCGTTCTGTGCAACAGAGTCAGGTAATATGCTGCAGTTTGGGCTGCCTGGCTTGTTGCGAACTGTGTGAAGAATATTACTTCCTAACAAAGACAACTTCGCCAAACGGAGGATGATTTAACAAAAGAGTATTTACGAAAAAAGCACAATCGTTGCACGAATGTACCTAACCATAAACATCAATGCCTTTCTTAAAATCAATATACAGAAGTATATATTTTTAAACCTGCATATTTAGTTAAAAGAAATCCAGGTTAGCAGGCAATATTAAACTAGGGAAATTGTCACTTCTTGCGTTATTGCACGCAGAGTCAGGGTATATGCAACAGTTTGGGCCATCTGGCTCGTTGCAAACTAATTTGCCAGAATTTTGCGTAATTATGATATAACATTGAAGGTTGTGCAATGTAACAGGAATATTTAGACTTATGGATGCCACCCGTTAGATAAAATACGGAACGGTTCTGTATTTCACTGAAAGAATAAACGTTTTGGTTTCAAAATTATATTTTACGGATTTGACCATATTAGTGACGTAAGGCTCGTATTTCTGTGTGTTATGTTATAATTAAGTCTATGATTTCATATTTGACAGAGCAGTCTGACTGAGCAGTGGTAGGCAGCAGCAGGCTCGTAAGCATTCATTCAAACAGCACTTTCGTGCGTTTGCCATCAGGTCTTCGCTGTGCTTCAAGCATTGAGCTGTTTGACTTCAAGCCTATCAACCCCCGAGATTAAGCTGTGTAACCGATGTGAAATGGCTAGCTAGTTAGCGGGGTGCGCGCTAATAGCGTTTCAATCGTTGACGTCACTCGCTCTGAGACTTTGAAGTAGTTGTTCCCCTTGCTCTGCAAGGGCTGCGGCTTTTGTGGAGCGTTGGGTAACGATGCTTCGAGGGTGGCTGTTGTCGATGTGTTCCTTATTCGAGCCCAGATAGGAGCGAGGAGAGGGGCGGAAGCTATGCTGTTACACTGGCAATACTAAAGTGCCTATAAGAACATCCAACAGTCAAATGTATATGAAATACAAATGGTATAGAGAGAAATAGTCCTATAATTCCTATAATAACTACAACCTAAAACTTCTTACCTGGGAATATTGAAGACTCATGTTAAAAGGAACCACCAGCTTTCATATGTTCTCATGTTCTGAGCAAGGAACTTAAACCTTAGCTTTTTTACATGGCACATAATGCACTTTTACTTTCTTCTCCAACACTTTGTTTTTGCATTATTTAAACCAAATTGAACATGTTTCATTTTTATTTGAGGCTAAATTGATTTTATTGATGTATTTATATTAAGTTAAAATAAGTGTTCATTCAGAATTGTTGTAATTGTCATTATTACAAATAAATAAATACATCAAAAAAATCGGCTGATTTAATCGGTATCGGCTTTTTTTGGCCCTCAAATAATCGGTATCGGCGTTGAAAAATCATAATCGGTCGACCTCTAGTATGTACTGCCTGTAGGGGCAGCGGCCCCTAAATGGCATAAGCTGCTCATCAACTGTAATGTCGGGCCCAGACAGGGGAAGGCGGTCCACCCACTTGTCCCACACTGACCTGATTGCAGCTAGCTTGTCTCTCTGCTGCCGAGCTGGTCTGGTGTCTCGGTTATCGAAGCGGATAGTCCAGGAATTCTTTTGAAGTTTTCCAGAGACATTGTTGCACAGAGAAAATCTCTTCTAGTTTCTGCATCCCAAAGGGATTCTGTGGATTCCCCATTGGATCTGAACACCTGCAAGGATAGGAACCCCAAAGTATGCATGTAAATGAGTTTGGTCCATCCCTCTCCAAAAACATGCCTTCCCTCCAAATTAGTGCAGTCCAGAATGATTTTCTGGTTGGTGTCTGGGATGAACAGTTCAAAAGAAGACTATGTCCTGCACATGCGTAACCGCCATCCGTGTCGACGCAGAATTGACAGGGACAAGATCCTGATTAATTCTTCATCTTCCAAAGTGGAAGATGCTCCTTCCACACTAGCTTCTCTCTGCAAAAATGATTTCTAAGGCCCTCTGAGCAGAGATTATTTTTGCCATACTGATTGATTGTAGTAAGGAGCCACATATGCAAAGCTATTTATTTGTTGTCCCTCCCCCAATTTGCACCTGGCTGGGGTGGAGTGTTGCAAAATACTGACTTTTTTACAATGTATTGAAATAATGTATTGTAAAAACATTGTGCAGGTTCCCGCAAGACATTGTGTAGTTTCACACACTACAAAGGGTAAAGCGTGCTAGAAAACCGGGAGACAGGCAGACAAGCAGGGATACAAACCGGTTTTTGGTTCTATGTTGAAACGGCAGGCCCAGGGAGGAGGAAGAATGCGTAAAGCACACAGCAAACCTTTTTAAAAAAAAATTTTTACTTGTTTTCACCAGCACACACACACTTTACCACACTTTTATTTCCTGACCCGAACACCACATATGTAATATAAATGTTTAAGTGGTGTGTTATTTTAGATGTTCTTCACAGAAAATAAGCCAAGGCCAAAGAGTCTCAGGTTGAACAAATTATTAATTGTATAATTTTTTTTTTAGTTAACATTGAAAATGGGTCTCACAGACCCGAACACCACACAAGGGTTAAATATGCTGTCTTTTCCATTCACCCTCTGAATGGCACACATACACAATCCATGTCTCAAGGCTTAACAATCATTCTTTAATGTGTCTCCTCCCCTTCATCTACACTGATTGAAGTGGATTTAACAAGTGACATCAATAATGGATCATAGCTTTCACCTGGATTCACCTGGTCAGTCTGTCATAGAAAGAGCAGGTGTTCCTAATAGGGATGCACCGAGGTAACATTTGTCCGATATCCAATATTTTCCTTGCCAAAAAACCCGATACCGATAGCGGCCTTTTAAGCATTCTTGTACAGTTATATAGTTAACACACAAGTTATTTTGTTGGCATTTACGTATGTCCACGTGTAGGGCACTATTTTTCGTGGCGCCATTATGTCATCTACCTATGTTATATAGGTATGCACGTCAGCTTTGACATCAGTTTTGCACATCGGCGTTAAACTAGACATCGGGCTGATGCCGATGTTGGCATTTTTAGCTAATATCGGCCGATTCCGATATGTTCACCGACTAGATCATGCATCCCTAGTTCCTAATGTTTTCTATAGTCAGTGAGCAATATGTTTGGAACATCAAATCGCATTAAAATCACCGTATCTAATTGCAAGACAAAGAATCTTGAAAATCGCAATACATATTGTATCGGCACTTAAGTATTGTGATATCGTATCGTGAGGTTCCTTGTAAGTATTATGGCTCTATTTGCCCCAGTATCTGTGCGTTAGAGATTTAGATGAGTATGACGTGTTTCCCTTTAATGCCTAGGAAGCTCAAACTCCCATTAGACAGCTCTGTCAAAATACGTTAATTACTCACCAAAATTTGAGTTTCAATGATCAACTATCTTAATTTACTCCCGTTACAGCCAGTAGCTATGTACTTCCAAAAAAAAAGGTCTATATAAAAATTCACAAGCTACTTTTGGAAGTACATAGCGTAATGGGAGTAAATGAAGATGGTTGCTCATCCATATTTTGTGAGTAACAAACGTATTTTGACAGAGCTACCAAATGGGAGTTTGAATCTGAGACGCATCATACTCATCGTCAAAATCTCTAACGCGCAGATACTGGGGCAGACTCTATGACTAGCGTGATATTCCGTTCCACTGATTTAACGAGAGGAGCCCTCCGTCAGCACGCTCCCTGCTCTCCAAATGGCACATTTAGGGCTCACCCGTCACACACACTCATGACTCACTTAGTAATGGAACCTCCGAGGGGGACAAATGGGTTGTCACCCACCCCCAGGAAAGCACTTAGCCGGCGCAAAAAGACGCTGTCATGAGCCTGGCCTATATTACAGCCTAATTGGCAGTTTTAAATGCCAGTCTGCAGTCACTTCACACATTTTAAGCCGTTTATATTTAAGCCTCACCGTTTCCTCTCATTATATACCAATCTCTCCCCGTTAGCAGATATTGCAATTTTTGCGTCTCCCACTCACATCTGTCAGTTCTCAACTTGAAAAGAGAGAGGGTGGGATGAATGAAAGACGGACAGGGAAAAAGATGCCGTGTTAAAGTGGACATGGATGGCGTGATGAGGCGTAAGAAACTATCGTTAAAGGAAATTTGAACAGCTCTTGCATCGCGTACTATCTGATAACAACAGTTGTCTTCCAGGGCTCCTGACTGAACATTTATTTGCATTTTGCGACCCTTTAACTTGTCGCAAGTTACATTTTTAGTTGGTCATATTACATGCTCACCTCAGTCCAAACGTCCTATTTTTACAGGCTATTAAAACAATGATTTGGTGAAACAGTAATGTGCATTATCCTCACAATTCCTGTATAAAAGTATCTGCCCTGCCCCTGTTTCGCTGAGGCCTGCTGGCAAGCCACTCAGTCCGTCTCCCCCGCGCTCTGGGAGAAAAAAATGTGTTCTGATTGTAGGCTGTAACATTTTAAAACGCAATTGCGGGAAAAACACAGCTTTGGAAGCAATTACTGACCCTGTTGAAGAAGGCGATTCTCAGATTTTTGTAGGTATACTTTTTTTTCTCTCAACAAATAATATGAAATGGCTCTATAGCAACTACTTTAGAACCAAGATATTTGATATGGCTTTGATACAGAGCTCAGAAAATGTATAGCAAATGGAGCTGGGCGATATGGACAAGAATCCATCTCGCAATAAATTGCCTGTTTTTTTGCAATAATGATAAACCAGCAATTTTAATTAACTTTTTTTAGGGAGGTGCTACAGCTGGGCGACATGGACAAAACATAATATTGCGATTAAATGTAACTATTTTGCTCGATAACAACAAATTCAACAATAAACTTTAAATGGGCAGTTACTTTACATTAGCGCCATGGTTCTAGACAATTTCTTCCCCAGTGCCAAATAAGACAACTGAGATGGTAGCCTATCAACAAGTAAGCTATTTCATCTGACATATCCAAGAAATGCATGATTGATATTTCAATGTGCAACCTGTCAAAATAGGATCCAGAATTATCAGATTTATTTTTGACTCTTCGGAGAGTTTGCCAACATCTTTGTGCATATTGGCCTATATAGGCTATATTATTCAACACCTGAGGAAGTGTGAATTTAAATTACAATGTCCTACAAAAACATACCAGTGCTAGGCCTAGGCTTCTTGATGTCGGTCTATTTACCGCAAATGGCGCACTACAGCCTACTCTGGTTGAGAAGTGGTGCCACGAACTCGATATTAAGAGGTGAGACATGCATGATATACTCACAGAAAGCTGTGACTAGAACAACAGTAGTTGCTTTAAAAACTTTTTCCAGCAATAGTATTTTGAGCAATGGTCATTTGCTTGTGCTTCTCAGAATGCATCTCTCCCTCCTCCATGTCAGTGGGGGGAGGGAGGGAGAGTCAGCAGCCAACAGCAAAACGGAACAGGCAGATATTTCATAGCAGGAATCAACACAATGCGTATATTACTGTTCTTCTTAAACCATTGGTCAATCTACAGGAACGTTGTGTAGCAAAATTACCGGAAATTACCGACTTAAGCAAAATGCTTCAGTAAGAGGATGGCGATGTCAGTGTCAATAATTTTCGGTTTGTCTCAGCTCTAATAGAAAATACCCAAAATTCTCACCCCAAGCAAATAAGCCTTGTTCATCCAACAAAGTTGAAGTCCCATCTGAATACCTGAAAAGCACTTTTCATTTAGGTGAATGGTTTTGGAGAAGGAAGGGCGGTGCCTGAATAGCCTAGTTTCCAAGTTTTGACATCTGGTTTAGTTGGGTCATTAGCCCCTTTGTGTTGAAATAGACACTCTTCTTGCTCTATTTCGTGCTCTTGCAATCTACTCCAGCCAGGAAATATAAAGTCAGCACAGATCCCATCGCCAGCTCCCTGCTGCTCAAAGGATGGCAGAGGTATGTACATTGCGTGTGTGTATCTGAGGGGACAGAAAGTAGTCTGTGTGTGTGTGTGTGTGTAAGAGGGAGATGAAGGAGTGTGTGTGTGTGCTTGGCTCATGCAGGCTGTGAAAATAAGCCATGCTTGACTTGGTGATTGACTGACCGGGATATTGTGTGTGTGTGAAGGCGCCTGGCTCTGACAGAAAACTACCACTCACTGCTGGCCTCAGCCACTAAGCTTAGCAGAGAATATACAGCTGGATGGAGCTAGAGATGGAGAGTGAAGAACCTAGAGTGAGAAGTAGTGGTGAGAGCAAGTGACTAAGAGCAGAGAACCTTGAGAGCTGAAAAAGAGGGAGAAGTGGTGGTGAGAGCAAGTGAAAGAAGGAAGAGCTGGAGGGAGAGAACTAAAGGGAAAAACGGTGAGTAGAAAAGGAGGGAGTGATATTGAGGAAGTGGGAGAGCCAGGGCTACAGTTGAAGTCGGATGTTTACATACACTTAGGTTGGAGTCATTAAAACTAGTTTTTCAACCACTCCACAAATTTCTTGTTAACAAAATATCGTTTTGACAAGTTGGTTAGGACATCTACATTGTGCATGACACAAGTAATCATTCCAACAATTGTTTACAGACAGATTATTTCACTTATAATTCACTATCACAATTCCAGTGGGTCAGAAGTTTACATACACGAAGTTTACTGCCTTTAAACAGCTTGGAAAATTACAGATAATTATGTCCTGGCTTCTGATAGGCTAATTGACATCATTTGAGTCAATTGGAGGTGTAGCTGTGGATTTATTTCAAGGCCTACCTTCAAACCCAGTGCCTCTTTGCTTAACATTATGGGAAAATCCAAATAAAGACCTCAGAAAACAAATTATAGACCTCCACAAGTCTGGTTCATCCTTGGGAGCAATTTCCAAACACCTGAAGGTACCACGTTCATCTGTACGAACAATAATACGCAAGTATAAACACCACGGGACCACGCAGCCGTCATACCGCTCAGGAAGGAGACGCGTTCTGTCTCCTAGAGATGAATGTACTTTGGTGCGAAAAGTGTAAATCAATCCCAGAACAACAGCAAAGGACCTTGTGAAGATGCTGGAGGAAATAGGTACAAAAGTATCTATATCCACAGTAAAACAAGTCCTATATTGACATAACCTGAAAGGCCGCTCAGCAAGGAAGAAGCCACTGCTCCAAAACCTCCATAAAAAAAAAAGGCAAAATATTAGCTAGCTGGCAAGCATTTATGATGCCAGCGAAACACGTTCGTCACGCTCTAGGAACGTATTTCCTCCAACGTTATAATGACAAGGTACCTCTCGGCCCCAAAACACAAGTTTTCTGCAGACTTGTGGGAGGAGTGCCGATGACGTCGCCCACTGTATGCGCTTTCGGTAGCCTGATTTGCATCGACTGAGAAATCTGCACACAGTGCCTCCCTGACCACCTCCTGAATTGGTCAGCTAGATCAGACCACAAAGCGACTTTTGTGCGTCAAGACCCGTCTTTTCAATGCGATCTACGTATTCTGATAGAAGTCACAGAAGTGTAGACATGACCAAAGTCACAGAATTGCACTTGATCCAGACAGAGAAACTCAGCTACTGCTCTGTTCAATATTTGGGCTTCTTTTGAGTTAACAATGCAGATTTCTGAAAGCTAATGGAACTCTGAGGCTATGCCAAGACGGGGTAAATTCCTAGAAATCAGGAGAAAAGAGAACCCTTAAGTCAATTTCCACAGCCCTGCAGAAATCTAATTAGCAAGTTTTGTTTGGGTTAATTTGTTGTATCCACTGAGTCTCATCCCCTGTAATGTCTTCAATTGTCTCCCTCCACCACAATTCCCAGTCACACTTCCTGACGATGTTACCCAAATACTCTTCCCCCATCTACCTTCCCTATGGGGAACCAACGTTGAGTAATGCAGTGATTATGTATTTTCACTGGCTGTTTAACTGTCAAAACACGCTTCCTGACAGTGTTACCCAAATACGCTTGCCCCCTCCCTTGAGTGATGCTGTATTTTCACTGCCTGTCTAACTGTTAACTGTGTTTGTCAGGTGGCACCAACACCCTCCTCATTAAACTCTTCTTAAATATCATCCTCCATCCCTCCCTTCCTCCTGGTTTTTTGCATCTTCACTGTGAGGTGTGGATCAGCAGTAGACTCACCAAGCAGCGCTAGCTAGTTAGCACGTTAGCTCATTAGCACATTGCGATGGAATCAAGTGTGAGGTGAATGGGCTGGGAGATGGAATTGGGAGCGATAGCAGACCTGCCAACTTGCACGCGTTTTGCGTACCATGCTTGCAAGCAATTTGAGGTCAAAGTACACTGGTATGAAAAATACACAGAAATAGACTAGTTGGCACGTTGTGGTTTTTGACTCAACCGTCTGAAGTTGGAGCTGAGCCAATCAGAGGACTTAGGCGAGGACAAAACTCTTTAGCTCTCTGCTCATGCCCGCCCCCCTTAGTTGTAGTACTATCAAAGATGGTGGATAAATGAAAATAGTTCATTCAGGCCATTTACCATTAGTGATGCACCGATATGACGTTTTTGGCCGATACCGATATCAGATATTTTCCTTGCAAAAAAAAAAAGGAAACCGATATGTAACATTTTAGCGGCCTTTTAAGCATTCTAGTACAGTTAAATAGTTAACACACACACGGACGCAGCGGTCTAAGGCACTGTATCTCCGTGCAAGAGGCGTCAACTACAGTCCCTGGTTCGAATCCAGGCTGTATCACATCTGGCCGTGATTGGGCGGCACACAATTGGCCCAGCATCGTCCGGGGTAGGCCGTCATTGTAAATAAGAATTTGTTCTTAACTGACTTGCCTAGTTAAAGGTTACACACACACACACCACACTGACCAAAAAGTTATTTTGTTGGCATTTACGTATGTCCCCATTACAGTAAAACATAATCAAAATCTATTTCTTTCACTTACTTGCTGTGCTGTTTCGTTGTTCAGTCGTTTCATTCTCAACCAGGATGTCTATGGAACGCCTTTTGGGTCTTTGCGTGTCAAAAAAGATAACACTATTTGACGTGTCAGGACCTAAATATGACTGCACGTCATAATAATTGAACGCGTTCATACATTTTTTTATGTAGTTATTACACATTGATTAAACTCACTCGTATTTCATATGTCACAACGATTCATAGATACGTATGCTATGATGCTGGTAAAGTTGTCTCGCGCACCTACAGTGCTGGTCATAAAAAAATAAGCTAGCTAGTTCATGGATGCAAACAATGTTCTTCCCCAAAAACATAGCAAAACGACATCTGTTTCTGTGTCATCTAAAATAACCTTAATTTATAAGACAGTTCTTATTTGCTTAATGGTGGTCCCATCTATGTAAAGCTAGCCACAATAAGGATTAGCCACAACAGTGTACTTTGCGGTTAGCCTTCAAAATACAAGTATGTCATTGATAGTGATGCAAATGAATACAAAGAGTAGAATTATGCCATAATTGAATAGATCATGCTAAACGAGGTTGGAATGTTATATTAAATCAACAAAAGACAATTTGTTAATTTGACAAATCTGTTGAAATCACACTGGATTTATTAGACTTCAGAATTACATTGGGGGCATACTTATTTCACTGTACAGCCTTACCCATGGTTTGTGGATCAATGAAATTGGGGTATCAGTCAACTCAGTGACACCCAGAGAACATTAGTGTTGTAGCTGTTATTGCGGGACTCTGAAACAACTGTGAATTTAGCCACATTTATTGTCAACCTATGTGCATTGAACACTATTCCTGAGGAAAAACAATACTGCGTGGATGTTTTGGAGTCTGATAAGTCTGAGGAGGACGTTGGGAAAAAATATCTTGGGTATTGAGTAGACTGATATCCCGTTTCATTGATCCCCAATACTTAGTTAATCCTTAGGTGTACAGTGCAATGTGAATGTGTATATATTTTTAAAACTGCATATTTAGTTAATATTGCCTGCTAACATGAATTTCTTTTAACTAGGGAAAATGTGTCACTTCTCTTGCAACAGAGTCAGGGTATATGCAGCAGTTTGGGCCGCCTGGCTCGTTGCGTACTGTGAAGACTATTTCTTCCTAACAAAGACAGCCGACTTCGCCAAACGGGGGATGATTTAACAAAAGCGCATTTGCGAAAAAAGCACTATCGTTGCACGACTGTGCCTAACCATAAACATCAATGCCTTTCTTAAATTCAATACACAGAAGTATATATTTTTAAACCTGCATATTTAGCTAAAAGAAATCCAGGTTAGCAGGCAATAATAACCAGGTGAAATTGTGTCACTTCTCTTGCGTTCATTGCACGCAGAGTCAGGGTATATGCAACAGTTTGGGCCGCCTGGCTCGTTGCGAACTAATTTGCCAGAATTTTACGTAATTATGACATAACATTGAAGGTTGTGCAATGTAACAGGAATATTTAGACTTAGGAATGCCACCCGTTAGATAAAATACGGAACGGTTCTGTATTTCACTGAAAGAATAAACGTTTTGTTTTCAAGATGATAGTTTCCGGATTCGACCATATTAATGACCTAAGGCTCGTATTTCTGTGTGTTTATTATATTATAATTAAGTCTATGATTTGATAGAGCAGTCTGACTGAGCGGTGGTAGGCAGCAGCAGGCTCGTAAGCATTCATTCAAACAGCACTTTAGTGCGTGTTGTCAGCAGCTCTTCGCTGTGCTTCAAGCATTGCGCTGTTTATGACTTCAAGCTTATCAACTCCCAAGATTAGGCTGGTGTAACCGATGTGAAATGGCTAGCTAGTTAGCCGGGTGAGCGCTAATAGCGTTTCAAACGTCACTCGCTCTGAGACTTGGAGTAGTTGTTCCCCTTGCTCTGCATGAGTAACGCTGCTTCGAGGGTGGCTGCTGTTGATGTGTACCTGATTCAAGCGCAGGTAGGAGCGAGGAGAGGGACGGAAGCTATACTGTTACACTGGCAATACTAAAGTGCCTATAAGAACATCCAATAGTCAAAGCTATATGAAATACAAATCGTATAGAGAGAAATAGTCCTATAATAACTACAACCTAAAACTTCTTACCTGGGAATATTGAAGACTCATGTTAAAAGGAACCACCAGCTTTCATATGTTCTCATGTTCTAAGCAAGGAACTTAAACGTTAGCTTTCTTACATGGCACATATTGCACTTTTACTTTCTTCTCCAACACTTTGTTTTTGCATTATTTAAACCAAATTGAACATGTTTCATTATTTATTTGAGGCTAAATTAATTTTATTGATGTATTATATTAAGTTAAAATAAGTGTTCATTCAGTATTGTTGTAATTGTCATTATTACAAAAAAAATAAAAAATCGGCCGATTTAACCTCTAGGGGCTATGTGGGACGCAAGCGTGCTACCCCTGGTACACCCTATCAACAACAGGTGAAATATCAAGAGCGCCAAATTTGAAAACAATTAAATGTCATAATTCAAATTTCTCAAACATACAACTATCTTACACCCTTTGAAAGATAAACATCTCCTTAATCTAACCACGTTGTCCGATTTCAAAAAGGCTTTACGGCAAAAGCATAAAGTTAGATTATGTTAGGAGAGTACATTGACAATAGCTGTGTGTAATGTTTTGTCAATTAATAGACAGGCGTCACCAAAAGCAGAAAACCAGCTAAAATTATGCACTAACCTTTGACAATCTCCATCAGATGACACTCCTAGGACATTATGTTAGACAATACATGCATTTTTAGTTCTATCAAGTTCATATTTATATCCAAAAACAGCGTTTACTATGGCGTTGATGTTCAGGAAATCGTTTCCCTCCAATAATCGCCAGTCAATCAGCACAACAAATTAAATAATTACTATTCGAAAACATTGGTAAAATATTATATTGTCATTCAAAGAATTATAGATTTACATCTCTTGAACGCAACCGGATTGCCAGATTTAAAAATAACCTTACTGGGAAATCACACTTTGCAATAATCTGAGCACTGTGCCCAGAAAAATACGCTTTGCGATACAGACTAACCGCCATGTTGGAGAGATCTAAAATCTAAAATACTATGTAAATAATCCATTACCTTTGATTCTCTTCATCAGATGTCACTTCCAGGAATCCCAGGTCCATAACGAATGTAGTTTTGTTCGAAAAAGCTCATAATTTATGTCCAAAAAGCTCCGTGTTGTTAGCACATGATCTATGCCCGCCGGACTTCACTTCATGAACGAGGGGGAAAAAAATATTTACGTTCGTTCAAACATGTCAAACGTTGTATAGCATAAATCATTAGTGCCTTTTTTAACCAGAACATGAATAATATTCAAGGCGTACGATTGCATTCTCTTTTAAAACGTATTGGAACGAGAGTACCCAACATGAACTCGCGCGCCAGAGTCTAATCGGCCACCACCGTTCCATGGCTCTTGTTTGGTCAGATCTCACAGTATAAGACTCAAAACACTTTCTAAAGACTGGTGACATCTAGTGGAAGCCATAGGAAGTGCACCACGATTAATAAGCCCCTGTGTGTTTCAATGGCATAGGCTTAAAGGTAATTCAACACATCAGGTATCCACTTCCTGTCAGAATTTGTCTCAGGGTTTTGACTGCCATATGAGTTCTGTTATACTTACAGACACCATTCAAACAGTTTTAGAAAATGGAGTGTTTTCTATCCAAACCTGAACAATAATATGCATATTCTAGCTTCTGAGTTGGTGTAGGATGCAGTTAAAAATGGGCACATCTTTTTTTCAGAATTCTCAATACTGCCCCCTAGCCCTAAGAAGTTTTAATCGGCATTGGCTTTTTTGGGCCCTCCAATAATCGGTATCGGTGTTGAAAAATCATAATCGGGCAACCTCTACTCACAAGGATTCATTGCTAAGAATAATGAAAATGACTGCGGTTTCCACTGGTCATTGTTTTCAGGCTGGTTGTATTGGTGCTAGCTAGGTACCAAGCTAAAGCTAGTTAGCTACCCCAGAAGTTGAAGTCAAACAAATAATGCTTTATTACCAACACGGTATTGTAAACACATAATTTGTGGCAGGTGTTTGCAGACTTTTTGGTACAGCTTTGACACTGCTACTGACAGTAGTGGTGGCGCCTGCACTTGCAAATTCAGAACACACAACATTCTGTCATAGAACTGTTATTTGACGTGTCAAATAGTGTTATTTGACTATCTTTTTTGACACGCAAAGACCCAAACGGCGTTCCATAGTAGTATGTATGTATGTATGTATGTATGTATGTATGTATGTATGTATGTTGTCCAGCATGACAATGCCACCAGCCATACTGCTCGCTCTGTGCGTGATTTCCTGCAAGACAGCAATGTCAGTGTTCTGCCATGGCCAGCGACGAGCCTGGATCTCAATCCCATTGAGCACGTGTGGGACCTGTCGGATCGGAGGGTGAGGGCTAGGGCCAGTCCTCCCAGAAATGTCTGGGAACTCGCAGGTGCCTTGGGGGAAGAGTGGGGTAACATCTCACAGCAAGCTGGCAAATCTGGTGCCGTCCATGAGGAGGAGATGCACTGCAGTGCTTAATTCAGCTGGTGGCCACACCAGATACTGACTGTTACTTTTGATTTTGACGCCCCCCTTTGTTCAGGGACACATTATTCGATTTCTGTGGAACTTGTTAAGTTTGTCTCAGTTGGTGAATCTTGTTATGTTCATGCAAATATGTACACATGTTAAGTTTGCTGAAATAAACGCAGTTGACAGTGAGAGGACGTTAATTTTTTTGCTGAGTTTAGGTATGCACATCAGTTTTGCACATCGGCGTTAAACTAGACATTGGGCCGATACCGATGTTGGCATTTTTAGCTAATATCGCCCGATTCCGATATGTTCACCGATTTATATCGTGCATCCCTGTTTACCATTGCGAAAACTTTGTCAGTTCCTGTCTACTTAAGGGGGTGGCTCTCACATAGACACCAATGCGATAGCAGCTGGGTCTGGTCTGCTCAGTTCTTTGACTTCAATTGAACCAGGAAAAACCAGCGCAGGGTTTTCTGTCTCTGGTTCTATCTTCCTCCCGAGCTGGATGGCAGCTCTCCACTTCATCCACTGATGTGTGAGGGGGAAAAGGGTAGGGAAAATGGAGAATGAACTGTTTGCTATTTTCCCCATAAGTGTTGGTCGTGCACAACCCCAAAAGTCAATTTGTCTATGATTTGAGCAGTGTGGTGTCTCCGGGCCCGGGGGTGCCGCCACTGCGCTGAAGTGGTTCTCATAAAAATTATTCAAGGTTGTCAGGTCTGCGATAGGCTGGCTGATACTGTACTTCAATGGCACTTACACAGACAGGAATATTTGCCCATGAATTTTCATGATTGTTATCAATCCATATTATTTACCTGTTTTTCTCTCTCCCTCTCTCTCTTCCTCTTCTACAGTGGATCTAGGCTCCTTATCATGGGACGACCTGGAGAACGACCTGCCAGACGAGCTGATCCCCAATGGAGGCTCTGGCCTGGGGGGTATGACTGGGGGCTCCATGCCCTCCAATGGGGGTAACGCCAACCCTGGGGGTCCTGGACCTCTGGGCTCCAAGGTCCCGGACGCAGTGGCCAAGCACAAGCAGCTTTCAGAACTCCTCCGGGTGGGTAGTGCCTCTGGTCTCACTGGGGGTGCTGGAGGAGGGACTCAGCCCGCTGGCATTGGGGGTCAGTTGGGTGCAGCACACGGGAAGAGCTCCTTGGGTCAAGGGTCACCGAAAGCGGGTACCGGACAGAACTTCAACCAGTCTCTGGGGGGCCACGCCGGGATGTTAGCCCAGGGTGGGCAGCACCAGCCGGGCCAGGTGATAAACGGAGGCCTGGGGCTGGGTCCTGGAGGTGGACGAGGCCGGGGGCAGTACCAGGCCATGCAGGGGGCACCAGGAGGAGGAGCGGGCAGCTCGCTGGCAGAGACCCTCACACAGCAGGGCGGACCGCAGGTGGGCGCTGCCACCCTGAATGTTGCCGCCGCCGCCCAGCATGCGGGCAACATGAACAAGGTGAGTCACAGGGATGAGAGACTCACACACACACACACAAACTAAACTCTTAGTCATAGAGAGGCATGTATGTGTGTGTGTCTGTGACAGAAAGACAGGTCTTGAATGTGCCAAATGGTCAGAGAGCAGCTATCTGTTTATAGCTCTGCTTTGTGTGTGTTGAATCATCATTTGTACAGGATCATCCATGAATTCTCAGCTTTGGTGCTAGTTACTGTGTAGAGCAGATCCATCCTGATTGGGTGATAGCTCTCTGATACTGCTGGGTACTAAATCGGAAACAAATAAATGCCCTCCGCAGAAGCCGAACCATTTAGAAAGATTCAGACACATGTTGCGGTCATGTCGGGAACTCGGAAATACAACCCTTTTACTGGGAAAAGTGCACGTGAATGTCCCACCAACATCTTAATGCCCAGATGGCATCCCTAGCCGCGTCCTCCGAGCATGTGCGGACCAGCTGGCTGGTGTGTTTACGGACATATTCAATCTCTCCCACCCCAGTCTGCTGTCCCCACATGCTTCAAGATGGCCACCATTGTTCCTGTACCCAAGAAGACAATAGTCATTTAGTTCAGTTACCATCGCCCCGTAGCACTCACTTCGGTCATCATTAAGTGCTTTGAGAGACTAGTCAAGGATCATATCACCTCCACTTTACCTGTCACCCTAGACCCACTTAAATTGCATCGTCAAGGCGCCCTGTGCAATTGGGGCCTGGGCTTCCTGACGGGCTGCGCCCAGGTGGTGAAGGTAGGAAACATCTCCACTTAGCTGATACTCAACACTGGGGCCCCACAAGGTTGCATGCTCAGCCCCCTCCTGTAGTCCCTGTACACCAATGACATGCGTGGCCATGCACGCCTCCAATTACATTTACATTTTAGTCATTTAGCAGACACTCTTATCCAGAGCGACTTACAGTAGTGAGTGCATACATTTCATAATTTTTTTTCCCCCGTACTGGTCCCCCGTGGGAATCGAACCCACAACCCTGGCGTTGCAAACACCATGCTCTACCAACTGAGCCACACGGGACCAACTCAATCTTCAAGTTTGCAGACAACGCAACAGTAGTAGGCTTGATTACCAACCACAATGAGACAGCCTGAGGGAGGAGGTGAGGGCACTCAGGAGTGTGGTGTCAGGATAACAACCTCTCACTCAACGTCAAAATAACAAAGAATGTGATCGTGGACTTCAGGTAACAGCAGAGGGCGCACCTCTCAATCCACATCGACGGGACAGCAGTGGAGAAGGTGGAAAGTTTGAAGTTCCTTGGCATACACATCGCAGACAAACTGAAATGGCAACAGCGCCTCTTCAACCTCAGGAGGCTGAATAAATTTGGCTTGTCACCTAAAACCCTCACAAACTTTTACAGATGCACAGTTGAGAGCATCCTGTCGGGCTGTATCACCGCCCGATATGGCAACTGCACCACCCACAACCGCAGGGCTCTCCAGAGGGTGGTGCGGCCTGCACAACGCATCACCGGGGACAAACTACCTGCCCTCCAGGGCACCTACAGCACCCCATGTCACACGATGGCCAAAAAGATCATCAAGATCATCAAGGACATCAACCACCCGAGCCACTGCCTGTTCACCCCGCTACCATCCAGAAGGCGAGGTCAGTACAGGTGCATCAATGCTGGGACAGAGAGACTGAAAAACAGCTATCTCAAGGCCATCAGACTGTTAGACAGCCATCACTAACACAGAGGCTGCTGCCTACATACAGACTTTAATAAATGGATCACTAGTCACTTTAATAATGCCACTTTAATAGTGTTTACATATCTTAAATTACTCATCTCATATGTAAATACTGTATTTTATACCATCTATTGCATCTTGTCTATGCCGCTCGGTCATTGCTCATTCATATTTATATGTACACTACCATTCAAAAGTTTGCGGTCACTTAGAAATGTCCTTGTTTGTGAAAGAGAAACACATTTTTTGTCCATTTTAAAATAACATCAAATTGATCAGCATTAACAGTGAAGACATTGTTAATGCTGTAAATGACGACTATAGCTGGTAACGGCAGATTTTGTTTATGGATTATCTACAAAAAAATCCAAGATGGCGTAGCAGTCAGACGTCCTCGTCGTGTCCCGTGTGTACATCTTTTTCTTCGCATATCTTTTAAAATATTTTTTCTAAAACTCAACTTCAAAACACTCTTCTGCAACCCGCTTCACCCAATGTGGTACGGATGTTTTTTTTCCTAAAGTATTATTCACCTCGAATCCGAAATCCCCCAACAGCAGCTAGCCAGCTCACTAGCTACTAGCTAGTAGTCAGCTAACCACTGCTAGTGGTCATCAGCTAACCTTTAGCTCGGAAAGCTCTCGCCAGTTTGTACAATGCGGCTCAAACCAGAGCATACCGGACCTATTTTTTTTTCTCCATATCCCCGGATTCCTACCACAAGCTCTGGACATTTTCACATGGATCTTCGCAGCTAGCTAGCTGCTTTCCGAGTACTGGCTAACGTCGGTCCCGGAGCAAGCACCAATTAGCCTGGAGCTAGACCATGCTAGGCCCTTCGGCCCGGCTAGCTAAAGAGGCCCATCAGCCACTCCTGGGCTACAATCCCCGGACCCTTTCTACTGCCAGTACGGGGCACAGAACCCCGCCGATCCTTCACGACTGGACTACGAAGTAAACTGATCGAGGGGGTACTCAACTGGCCTCTACATCGCGACCACCCCTGAATGCCCATCCGCTAGCCGCAGCCCGCTAGCTGTCTAGAGCATATTGGACTGTTAGCTGTATAGATCCATTGGCCAATTTCCTGGGCCACTATACCTATTTTGCCAATTGGACTTGGACCCCTCTGCTACTCGGAACCGTACTAATCCATCACGACTGGTCTATCGATGTCCAAAATACACTTTCCTCCGAGACGTCCCTCTCAGGCCCTTCTGCTAGCTTGCTAGCCCCGGTCTGCTAGTTTGAATCACCATGTCTCCAGCCAGCCCAACCACTCACTGGACCCCTATTGATCACCCGGCTACGCATGCCTCTCCCTAATATCAATATGCCTTGTCCATTACTGTCCTGGTTAGTGATTGTCTTATTTCACTGTAGAGCCTCTAGCCCTGCTGAATATGCCTTAACCTACCATTTAGTTCCACCTCCCGTATATGCGGTGACATCACCTGGTTAAAATGTCTCTAGAGGGAGATATAGTCTCATCATTACTCAATGCCTAGGTTTACCTCCAATGTACTCACATCCTACCATACCTCTGTCTGTACATTATGCCTTGAATCTATTCTCACGCCCAGAAACCTGCTCCTTTTACTCTCTGCTCTGAACGCACTAAACGACCAGTCCTGATACCCTGTAGCCGTACCCTCATCCTACTCCTCTGGTGATGTAGAGGTTAATCCAGGCCCTGCAGTGCCTAGCTCCACTCCTACTCCCCAGGTGCTCTCATTTGTTGACTTCTGTAACCGTAAAAGCCTTGGTTTCATGCATGTTAACATTAGAAGCCAACTCCCTAAGTTTGTTTTACTCACTGCTTTAGCACACTCTGCCAACCCAGATGTCCTAGCCGTGTCTGAATCCTGGCTTAGGAAGTCCACCAAAAACCCTGAAATTTCCATCCCTAACTAACATTTTCCGCCAAGATAGGCGGAAAAGGGGGCGGTGTTGCAATCTACTGCAGAGAGAGCCTGCAGAGTTCTGTCTTACTATTCAGGTCTGTACCCAAACAATTCAAATTTCTACTTTTAAAAATCCATCTTTCCAGAAACAAGTCTCACTGTTTCCGCTTGCTATAGACCACCCTCTGCCCCCAGCTGTGCCCTGGACATCATATGTGAATTGATTGCCCCCCATCTATCTTCAGAGCTCGTGCTGCTAGGTGACCTAAACTGTGACATGTTTAACACACCGGCCATCCTACAATCTAAGCTTGATGCCCTCAATCTCACACAAATTATCAATGAACCTACCAGGTACAACCCCAAATCCGTAAACACGGGCACCCTCATAGATATCATCCTAACCAACTTGCCCTCCAAATACACCTCTGCTGTTTTCAACCAAGATCTCAGCGATCACTGCCTCGTTGCCTGCATCCGTAATGGGTCTGCGGTCAAACGACCACCCCCCATCACTGTCAAACGCTCCCTTAAACACTTCAGCGAGCAGGCCTTTCTAATCGACCTGGCCCGGGTATCCTGGAAGGATATTGACCTCATCCCGTCAGTAGAGGATGCCTGGTTATTCTTTAAAAGTGCCTTCCTCACCATCTTAAATAAGCATGCCCCATTAAAAAAAAAAAAAAAAATACTGCCCTTGACCAGCACAGAAACATCTTGTGGCATTCTGCATTAGCATCGAACAGCCCCCGTGATATGCAACTTTTCATGAAAGTTAGGAACAAATATACACCGGCAGTTAGGAAAGCTAAAGCTAGCTTTTTCAAGCAGAAATTTGCATCCTGTAGCACAAACTCAAAAAAGTTCTGGGACACTGTAAAGCCCATGGAGAATAAGAGCACCTCCTCCCAGCTGCCCACTGCACTGAGGCTAGGAAACACTGTTACCATTGATAAATCCACTATAATTGAGAATTTCATTAAGCATTTTTCTACGGCTGGCCATGCTTTCCACCTGGCTACCCCTACCCCGGTCAACAGCCCTGTGCTCCCCACAACAACTCGCCCAAACCTCCCCCACTTCTCCTTCACCCAAATCCAGATAGCTGATGCTCTGAAAGAGCTGCAAAATCTGGACCCCTACAAATTCGCCGGGCTAGACAGTCTGGATCCTCTCTTTGTAAAATTATCTGCCGCCATTGTTGCAACCCCTATTACTAGTCTGTTCAACCTCTCTTTCGTATCGTCTGAGATTCCCATAGATTGGAAAGCTGCCGCGGTCATCCCCCTCTTCAAAGGGGGAGACACTCTAGACCCAAACTGCTGCACACCTATATCTATTCTACCCTGCCTTTCTAAGGTCTTCGAAAGCCAAGTTAACAGATTACCGACCATTTCGAATCCCACCGTACCTTCTCTGCTATGCAATCTGGTTTCAGAGCTGGTCATGGGTGCACCTCAGCCACGCTCAAGGTCCTAAACAATATCATAACCGCCATCGATAAGAGACATTACTGTGCAGCCGTATTCATCGACCTGGCTAAGGCTTTCGACTTTGTCAATCACAACATTCTTATTGGCAGACTCAACAGCCTTGGTTTCTCAAATGATTGCCTCGCCTGGTTCACCAACTACTTCTCTGACAGAGTTCAGTGTGTCAAATCGGAGGGCCTGTTGTCTGGACCTCTGGCAGTCTCTATGGGGTGCCACGGTGTTCAATTCTCGGGCCGACTCTCTTCTCTGTATACATCAATGATGTCGCTCTTGCTGCTTTGTGATTCTCTGATCCACCTCTACGCAGACGACACCATTCTGTATACATCTGGCCCTTCTTTGGACACTTAACTAACCTCCAGATAAGCTTCAATGCCATACAACTCTCCTTCCGTGGCCTCTAACTGCTCTTAAATGCAAGTAAAACTAAATGCATGCTCTTCAACCGATTTGCTGCCCGCCCGTCCAGCATCACTACTCTGGACGGTTCTGACTTAGAATATGTGGACAACTACAAATACCTAGGCGTCTGGTTAGACTGTAAACTCTCCTTCCAGACTCGCATTAAGCATCTCCAATCCAAAATGAAATCTAGAATCAGCTTCCTATTTCGCAACAAAGCATCCTTCACTCATGCTGCCAAACACACCCTCGTAAAACTGACCATCCTACCGATCCTCGACTTTGGCAATGTCATTTACAAAATAGCCTCCAACACTCTACTCAACAAACTTGATGCAGTCTATCACAGTGCCATCGGTTTTGTCACCAAAGCCCCATATACTACCCACCACTGCGACCTGTACGCTCTCGTTGGCTGGCCCTCGCTTCATACTCGTCGCCAAACCCACTGGCTCCAGGTCATCTACAAGTCTCTGCTAGGTAAAGCCCCGCCTTATCTCAGCTCACTGGTCACCATAGCAGCACCCACCCGTAGCACGCGCTCCAGCAGGTATATCTCTCTGGTCACCCCCAAAGCCAATTCTTCCTTTGGCTGCCTCTCCTTCCAGTTCTCTGCTGCCAATGACTGGAACGAACTGCAAAAATCCCTGAAGCTGGAGACTTACCTCCCTCACTAGCTTTAAGCACCAGCTGTCAAAGCACATCACTGCACCTGTACATAGCTCATAGTTGTGTATCTGGAGCATCAGCATTTGTGGGTTTGATTTACAGGCTCAAAATGGCCAGAAACAAGGAACTTTCAACAGTGAAGAGGCAACTCCGGGATGCTGGCCTTCTATGCAGAGTTCCTCTGTCCAGTGTCTGGGTACTTTTGCCAATCTTAATCTTTTATTTTTTTTGGCCAGTCTGAGATATGGCTTTTCCTTTGCAACTCTGCCTAGAAGGCCAGCATCCCGGAGTTGCCTCTTCACCGTTGACGTTGAGACTGGTGTTTTGCGGGTACTATTTAATGAAGCTGCCAGTTGAGGACTTGTGAGGTGTCTGTTTCTTAAACTCGACACTAATGTATTTGTCCTCTTGCTCAGTTGTGCACTGGGGCCCCCCACTCTTCTTTCTATTCTGGTTAGGGCCAGTTTGCGCTGTTCTGTGAAGGGAGTAGTACACAGCATTGTATGAGATTTTCAGTTTCTTGGCAATTTCTCGCATGGAATAGCCATAATTTCTCAGAAGAAGAATAGACTGAGTTTCAGAAGAAGGTTCCTTGTTTCTGGCCATTTTGAGCCTGTAATCGAACCCACAAATGCTGATGCTCCAGATACTCAACTAGTCTAAAGAAGGCCAGTTTTATTGCTTCTTAAAGCAGAACAACAGTTTCCAGCTGTGCTAACATAATTTCAAAAGGGTTTTCTAATGATCAATTAGTCTTTTAAAATGATAAACTTGGATTAGCTAACACAACGTGCCATTGGAACACAGGAGTAATGGTAGCTGATAATGGGCCTCTGTACGCCTATGTAGATAATCCATAAAGAATCTGCCGTTTCCAGCTTCAATAGTCATTTACAACATTAACATTATGTCTACACTGCATTTCTGATCAATTTGGCAATATTTTAATGGACAAAAACAAGAACATTTCTAAGTGACCTCAAACTTTTGAACAATGTATATATTCTTTTTTCATTACTTTACTTAGATTTGTGTGTATTTGGTAGCTGTTGTGGAATTGTTAGATTACGTGTTAAATATTGCTGCACTGTCGGAACTAGAAGCACAATCATTTCGCTACACTCGCAATAACATCTGCTAACCATGTCTATGTGACCAATCAAATTTTTATTTGATTAATTACGACTAGGAAACTCTGGTATGAACTCTGGGCCCTGATCTTTCCCACCTGCTGAACTCTGACGCCACGCACCACTGAAAATGGCAAAAAAAAATGTTCCTTCCGAGCACGTGAACTCTCCAAGTAGATAAGTCGTTCCTCCGATCACTCCGACATGACGTGAATGCGGCATTAGCCATAGCCTGGTCCCAGATATGTTGGTCTTGTCTTGCCCCTTCCTATGGTCCCTAAACAGATCTGGAACCAGGAACCACTTAGCCAGCCTCCCCTGTGCCTAGTACAGCTCTACTACACCAATGTCTGATGCTGCCTCTGTGTCCAACACCATGCCAGTGCTTAAGTTTTTACTGGGCTTAATTCACTGGCTTAATTGCCCAATTAATGAGTGGTGAGAACCTCCATAGCCTTTCGTTACAACGCCTGGTCTTTGTTTCTAACGGGATGATACATTTCTAACAGCATGCCACAGTGGCCTTGGAGGACAATTTAAAAACATCTCTATCAACAGCCCTGCAGACTCATAACTGCTCTCTTTTTGTACAATAGGCTGCACATGTGACAAGCTGTTTGCCTATTGGCTTGAGTAATTTTTTTATTTTTTCAGACATCAGTTGGCAGCATTATTCAGTTGTAAGCTCTGTGCATAGAATTAGAACTAGAATTCTAGCTGTAAGGAACTGCTATGGACTGATATTGAGTTAACATTCTCATCTTCTGCTCAATCACTGTCCGTAGGGGATACTACAGTTGATTATAACAGTGTGTGTAGATTGCTAGGGATTGTTTATCTAAGCCTCAGTGACACTGCTCTTATGTGGTTTCACAGGAAACCAATAGGAAACCATCCATTCTGCTGTCTCTGTTGTCTAATGAGAGCACTGCCTGTCTGTAACCTCAACACAGAGAGGGGGTCTTAACAGTGTTTATAGTTGTGTGGTTACATGGAGACCAGTCCGCTGACAGAACCTGTAGGAGTTTGGTATGGGTGTGAGACTGAGAAACTCAGTGGTGATTAGTTTGGTGTGTGAGGTAGTGGGGATAGAGAGAGACTGAACGAGAGCGTATTGGTGGTAGTTGTTGTTTCAGAGAGCGAGAGAGAGTGTCTCTTCATGGTGATGGTCTTTGTTGTTGTCTGCATTATGCTAGGTTGTAAATCTCCTTTCTGGGTGTGTGTGATCCCCCTCTCTTCTTCTTTCCATGGCTCTCTGCCCTACCATTGGGCAGTAAATCACTTCATCAGATGCAGAATAAGGGGGTGAGTGTGAAAGGAGGAAGAGGGAGGGAGGGAGGGATAAGGTAATCTATGTGCAGGGCCAAACAAGCTAAATACACTCCTGTGTTTCTGTCGCTCTTGTCTGACAGTGGAGTGGCAAGGCTCAAAGCAGAGCTGGCTGCTGTGTGAAGTGTGTCAGAATGAGGAAGAGGAGGTGTGTCTGGAGTGCATGGCGGGCACTTTTCTTCAGTGCTTGTCTGTGTGGAGTGTCGGCGAGGGACAGAAGGATAGGCCCCACCCCACCTCCATCTATCTTCAGCTCTCAGCTGTGTGTGTGTTTGAGTTAAGCTGCTGGTTTCTGGTTGCCTCAGCTGGGCCTTTTTATCTGGTCTGCTGGAGCGCTGTCAACGGCCTGGGGGGGGGGGCCCTTCCCTGGGGGAGGGAGGGATGGAGGGAGGGAGGATGTTTCTGCCGCCTGCCGTGGTCTAATCCTGCCTGCTGCATGGGATCAGAGGGGGAGAGATGTAGGGGCCTCTGTCTGGCTTCTCCAGGCTGTGGAAGGGGGAATTAGGAAAGATAGCTGGGGTGATTGTAGATGGAGAGGAAGAGATGAAGGGGTACTGAGGGAGAAAGCGGGAAGGAAGAGGAGGGATGCAGCCAAGGCCCTCTGGCTCCTCAGCCTGCAGCTCAAACTCTGGCAGTAGGGTTGTGGTGTGGGGCTATGGCTGAGCTGTGTTGGCACTAGCAGGGTTGTGGTGGGACCAAGTTGGCAGAGCTATAATGGCACCATGTACGAGCTGTGACTGGCATAAACCTCACTGGGAGAGCTGCTTGTTGACAAATTGGTGCAGAATTGGAGAAGACAAATTGATGCTGGGAGCATTTTCCATGTTTTGAGATTTGGGTTTGTGTTCTTGGCTTGTTGAAATGGAATTGACACTTGATACATTTTACATTTTGGTCATTTAGCTGAAGTTCTTATCCAGAGCGACTTAGTTATTAGCATGGGCGGTGTTTTGAAATGCTTCCTGACATTTTCTCCCCTCTCCTTTTCTTTCCTTCCCCTCTCTCCTTTTTCATTTTTCAGTTGGGCCTGGGCAGTAACGGTGGCAGTCCGTTTGGTGGTCAGTACGGCCAGGGGGGGCCAGGGCAGGAGGTGAACCCCCAGCAGCTTCAGAACAAGGCAGCACCCCTTACCGCCGTCACCAGCGTGCCAAACCTGGTGAGTCCTCCTGTCCACACACCTAGTCTGGCACCCTATTCCCTATATAGTGCACAACTTTTTGTGTTTCCTGTTCTCTCTGTATGTTATGTGCAAATGTCAAGGCTTTGCATTGATCCTGGGACCCTCTGATGTCACTGTAGTTAGGTGTTCTTAAACATATCCCCCCTCTTTCCTCCACCCCTCCCCAGTCTCAGCTCCAGCAGCAGCCCGGGCAGCAGGTGCCCTCGGTGGGCATGGTCCCCGTGCCCAGCAGTGTGTCCATCTCTGGCCCCACGGCCGACCCGGAGAAGCGCAAACTGATCCAACAGCAGCTGGTGCTCCTGCTCCACGCCCACAAGTGCCAGCGGCGCGAGCAAGCCAATGGGGAGGTGCGGGCCTGCGCCCTGCCACACTGCCGCACCATGAAGAATGTCCTCAACCACATGACCCACTGCCAGGCTGGCAAGTCCTGCCAGGGTCAGTACTGGGGAGAGGGGGCAAGGTCTGGTACTGTGGCTAATGGAGGGTGGGGACACATCCTCGGTGTGGAGTAGCACCATGGCTGGGTCGTTGAGGCCAGGGTTTCTCTCTCCCCCTGTCTCCATCACTCCTCCCTCCCTCCTCTCGTCCTGTCTGACTTCTCTCCAAGGTGCTCCTAGTAACACAGAAGGCCAGACGCTCTCCTTCACTCCATAACGGTCACACCACGCATCTTTGCCTAATCTGGTCACGCCACTGGAGATTTCCAGTTCTACACCTCGAATGCTACTTTCCCATTCTCTCCCCTTTTCTCTTTCCCTCTCAATCCTTTCTCTTTCCCTTCATTCTCTAGTTTTATTTTCTCTTTCATGGCTTTAATGGAAAATTCCCCTCCAGCTCCCTACTCATTTATGTCTGGCCTGGTATGCTGTCTGGTTGAAGTGTCATATGAAGCCAAACACTTGTACATGCCAAGTCGTTGGTTCTTCGTTTCTCTGCCAGCTCATTTCATTCGGCTACCCGCCACCCAAATAATCAGCACGAACGTTCCTCATCAGAGTAATTGTTCCTTTTTCTCAGATCTAAAGTAAATAGAATTGTATTTTCTTAGGTGATTCTGGTGCTTAGATTGGCTTGTTTTGAGAATTCCACACAGAATCTAAGCAAACTGTTGCTAAGCTCTTATTATGATAGGGGTTGTGTATTGAATCTGTAATAAGAAATTCGTTTTGAGATATATTTGGGGGTTATATTATTAATGCTCAAACAGTCTTGCCATGTTGGTGTATTCCCAAATAGTTATGTATTCATACTTTTCTACACCGCTTCGAGCAATTTATTCACTTAGCTGCCACTTTCATGTATAGTTGCCTTTAGTTCTAGACTCCCTTTTCTCCTGCCCCAGGGCTTTCCCAGGGCTTGCCTGGGGCTAGTGGCAGCAGCAGGCACATCAGTCGGGGTCATCTTCAGTTGGGCGAAAACGTTTTTAAACATTCTGAAATGTGGAGGTACTACTTGAATTTGTCCAATAATAATTGCCAGATTCTAGTTTACCGTTGCAAAATTTTTGCTACTGTGTGCCCTACTGACAAGATCCAGGGCTCTCTGTTAGCCAATTTGGGATCTCTGCTCTGGAGAATAGAGGGAACCCAATATGTCTGCTACAAAACCAGGAGAAACATGTTTTGTTGTTTCTTGTTCTCTCCCTAATGAGGCCAATGACGAAGTACTGAATTTGCCCAATTATTTCTTTCTTCTTCTGTTGAACAGGGCCCTGGGACTCTATATTAGCCAGTTAGCCAACACTGCCATGAGAAACCCAATCTGGCAGGTACAGATTCCAGAACCAAAAAGAACACGTTGTTTTGGTTGTGGTTCTCTTCTTCTGCCTCCCAAGGCCAAATGCAGTAGACTCTTCCCAGTCTGAATTATCCCTGTGAGATCGCTGGTATGATAACCAGGCCTTTGGGGAGTCTCTGGTTTCTCCTCAATTTCTCGTTCTGCCTCTGTGTTATAACAAGCCAAGACGTATTGTTTAAGGCCTTGCTGCTCTCAGTGTTGCTTTGGAAGGCCTGGATGCTGTTGGCACTAATACACTCTTGCTCTCTTAAAGTGCATTTTGTACTCATGTCAGAGATGATATATGCTCCTCTTCCTGGTCAATGTAGAATATGAAAGTCTGGGGTTATATAAATATTGTTTGTTGCTTTTTGTTTTGGGAGCCAGTGGTGGTTGTCTATCTTTGTGTGTTCCTTGTGCTCTTCGGTTTACCGTCTGTAGTTGCTCACTGAATACACAAAGATGGTGCCGTACTGTGTGGCCTCCAGGTTGCGAGCTCTAATCCAATTTGGCTAATTTGTGATTATTTTGGCATTTATTTGTACTTTATTTTCACAAAGTATCCGCTATCATTTCTTATAACCGACAATAACTTTTGAACATCAGATCGGCAGTTAATAGGCCAAATCCGGCTTCAAGTTTGACTCATCTGCCCTGGACTCTTTCTGTAATTCCGACCCAATTTTCAGGGTATCCAAGTGAAAACGTCGGCGTTAGAGATGAGAGGGGGGAGTATTTGCGCGATTTAAGGTGAAGGGAAAACTGCCCCCCTCTTCCCTCCATTCTACTGGCCACTTGATAATAAGATGGATGACTGCAGACTGCGGCTTTGCTACCAACAGAATTCTTAATTGCAATATTCTTTGCTGTTATCGTGACTGTTGTATACATTCCACCTCAGAACAAGAAAAATAACAAGCTGGAACTTAACAAACTATGCGAGGCTATAAACAAGCAGGAAAACTTGCACCCAGAGGCTGCTTTCCTTGTTGCCGCCGCTTTTTATCTTTTAGTTTGCATCATTAACCTCTACAGGATCGGTGTCCTGACAATAGTTCCTCAACGTAGCCTATTTGAAAAATCTTTCCAGCTCTCTTCCTTTCGATAACCACTCCGAATGAAAGGGGGAAAAAATGAAATGCTCTGAACCGGTAGAACTTAATAAAAAATCCATACCTGATTACTTCTTATCTCTTGCGCAAATAGCCTACAGCTGTGTCTGTCCGGAGTTCACTGGGACGGAAACTCTGAGGCCCAGAGTATTTTATGCAAGTTTTCTAGCACAAGCTTCTTCCGGAACAAGTTAATAGTTGATACGATGTTTGAAGTTCCTTGCAGACAAGCTATGCGTAGCCAATGTGGTTTTATAGGATTTTGATTTTTATCATGATATTCTCTACCTGTGCGCTGCAATGATTTTATTTGTTGGCTTTTTATGTAGGCTATTTTTACATATTCTCATGTGGAAAAGCCTACGTAGGACAAAACGAAAAGACAATTACAGCACCGCATAGCTGAACACCGCAGCTCAATCAGGTGTAAGAACATTGACTATCCAGTAGCAGCTCACTTTGTTGAAGCTAATCATCCAATCTCCTCCCTCAAATACACAGGCATTGAGCATGTTGCTCTACCAAGGAGAGGAGGTAACCATCGAGATCCAACTATGACTAAGGGAGGCTTACTGGATATCCTACCCTAAAACCATTGACCCCCCTAGTGGTCTGAATATTTACTTTGATCTCAGGCCCTTATGAACAATTCTCTCTCTTATGAACAAGTTTTATGAATTGATATATTCTTTCTACAGCATATTAGCGTACACCTAATATGTTTCCCCTGTTGATGCTTATTATGCATTAAGGTTGAACCAAAAGATTACATGTAACAAATAGAAATCAAATAGGAAACTATTAAATATGTGACATTGAATTGAACAATAATGTATGTTGATGCTAATATGTACAGTATTCAATTGTTTGCATATGATAACGATAGCCTAATATTTAATATGCCATAAACTATTGATTTTTACCGGTTTCACTCAATTCATTCTAATTAACTCTAATAATTGACACACCCCTCACTATTGTGATTGGTTGCACTAATTGCACTGTTTGTCTACATAACCTGGTTCAAGTATTCATGACATTACCCTGAAGAAGGCACAGTGATGCTGAAACGTTGGTGATTTACCCTATAAATTATATATGTAGTGTGCGACTCTCTTATAGTTTATTCGCCTTCAGTCAGCACCTCAACACAAAATACATTTTCTGGGTGTGCGCCAGCTCATGTTTTCTATTCTACATATTGGCAATGGCAATAGAAGTTACTTTTAGATTTGTCATTTTAATTTAGATAGAATTATGATTAACCACATGACGTTGATTTAGATGTATGAAAACTTTATACCTGAAATGAAACTGTTCAAAAATCATAACTGGCAAGCAGAGCAGTGGAAATGGTATGCTAACTTATCACTCCAAATGGAAACGGTTGCCGACCGTCGGTGTAGCCTATTACCGGCAACTTTAGGAACGTAATGGCAGAATCTGCGAAGGCCACCGGGGAAGGAGGGGTTCAAGAACTGGTTCTTTCTTCTGGTTAGGCTATATTGATCTCTGGCTCCCTCTTTAGTAATTTGTCATTTTTAATCGCAGCGCTTAAAGCATCAGACAAGCTCAGTAGCCTACATATAGTTGATTTTATTCAAACAGGTTGTGTCTATACAGTGCATTCAAAGTATTCAGACCCCCTTCATCCTTTCCACATTTTGTTACATTATAGCCTCATTCTAAAATGAATAAAATTAAAACCGATACCTTATTTACACAAGTATTCAGACCCTTTGCTATGAGACTCGAAATTGAGCTCAGGTGCATCCTGTTAACATTGATCATCCTTGATGTTTCTACAACTTGATTGGAGTCCACTTGTGGCAAATTCAATTCATTGAACATGAGTTGGAAAGGCACACCTGTCCTTGAGTGACCCAGCCAGAGCCCGGACTTGAACCCGATCGAACATCTCTGGAGAACCTGAAAATGGCTGTGCAGCGACGCTCCCCATCCAACCTGACAGAGCTCGAGGGGATCTGCAGAGAAGAATGGGAGACACTCCCCAAATACAGGTGTGCCAAGCTTGTAGCGTCATACCCAAGAAGACTCGAGGCTTTAATCACTGCCAAAGGTGCTTTCACAAAGTACTGAGTAAAGGGTCTGAATACTTATGTAAATGTGATATATCAGGTTTTTTTTTCCATTTCTAAAAAATCTGTTTTCTTTGTCATTATGGGGTATTGTGTGTAGATTGAGGAAAAAAATATATTTTATCATTTTTAAAATAAGGATGTAACTTCTGAATACTTTCCGAATGCAATGTATATGGATAAATACACGTTTAAAAATGTCAATAAATGAAGAACAGATGACTCTTGGTTGACCAATTTTATTTATTATTTTGCCGGGGACAGCCCTAGATTCCAGACACACAAGCCATAGTCTGTTCTCTCTGCTTCCGGTACTGGTGCATCAGGTCTGACACCAACAGGCTCCTGAACAGCTTCTATCGCTTCTAAATGGCTACACGGACTATCTTATATGTTTTTATGACTTTTTTGGGGGGGGGGCACCGTTTCCATGTACGATCACAGGACTCTATATACACACACACTGACAATCCAACACATACATTCTTTTTGCTCACACCATAACATTCTCACACATTTATACTGACTACACAAGCACACTCACATATAATCATCATATATGCTGCTGCTACTCTGTCAAATATCCTGATGCCTAGTGACCTCTATCTACTGCTATCACTCCAGAATCCCTGCACATTGTAAATATGATATTCAAACTGACCCTGTATATAGCTTACTTACACTACATGGTCAAAAGTATGCGGACAGCCCTTCATATTAGCGGATTCTGCAGCTGTATAAAACTGAGCACACAGTCACGCAATCTTCATAGACGAACATTGGCAGTGTAATGGCTTGTACTGAAGAGCTGTGTCATTCAACGTGGCACCGTCATAGGGTGCCACCTTTCCAACAAGTCAGTTTGTCCAATTTCTGCCCTGCTAGAGCTGCCCCGGTCAACTGTAAGTGCTGTGAAGTGGCAACGTCTAGGAGCAACAGCGGCTCAGTGTTAGTGGTATGCCACACAAGCTCACAGAACGGGACCGCCAAGTGCTGAAACGCGTAGCGAGTAAAAATTGTCTGTCCTTGGTTGCAACACTCACTACCGAGTTCCAAACTGCCTCTGGAAGCAACGTCCACACAAGAACTGCTCATCGGGAGCTTCATGAAATGGGTTTCCATGGCCGAGCAGTCACACACAATCCTAAGATCACCATGCCCAATGCCAAGTGTTGGCTGGAGTGGTGTAAAGCTTGCTGCCATTGGACTCTGTAGCAGTGGACATGCGTTCTCTGGAGTGATGAATCAAGCTTCACCATCTGGCAGTCCGACAGACAAATCTAGGTTTATGGAATGCCAGGAGAACGCTGCCTGCCAGAATGCATAGTGACAACTAAAGTTTGGTAAAGGAGGAATAATGTTCTGGGGCTGTTTTTCATTATTCGGGCTAGGCCCCTTAGTTGCAGTGAAGGGAAATCTTAATGCTACAGCATACATTGACATTCTAGACGATTCTGTGCTTCCAACTTTGGCAGTTTGGGGAAGGCCCTTCCCTGTTTCAGCATGACATTGTCCCCGTGCACAAAGCGAGGTCCATACAGAAATGGTTTGTCAAGTTCGGTGTGGAAGAACTTGACTAGTCTGCACAAAGCCCCGACCTCAACCCCATTGAACACCTTTGGGATGAATTGGAAAGCCGACTGCAAGCCTGGCCAAATCGCCCAACATCAGTGCCCGACCTCACTGATGCAGTTGTGGATGAATTGAGTCCCCGCAGCAGTGTTCCAACATCTTCTGGGAAGGCTTTCCACTATAGTGGAGGCTGTTATCGCAGCAAAGGGGGAACCAACTCCATATTAATGCCCATGATTTTTGAATAAGATGTTCGATGAGCAGGTGTTCACATACTTTTGGTCATGTAGCGTACTTCTCATGTGTTTATTTCATTTTGTTCTACCTTGTTATTTTTAGTATTACATTGTTATTGATTACTGCATTGTTGGGTTTAGTGCTTGCAAGAAAGGCATTTCACTGTACTTGTGCACGTGACATTTAAACCTGTGTTACAGGTGGTGTAACGCTGTGTTCCCTCTGCTCTTCCTTTCCCCTCTGTAGTGGCTCACTGTGCGTCATCCAGACAGATCATCTCACACTGGAAGAACTGTACGCGGCACGACTGTCCTGTCTGCCTGCCGCTAAAGAACGCCAGTGACAAGAAGAACCAGCAACGTGAGTAGTACCCCCACACTGATCTAGGATCAGTTTACTGACTCCCCATATATCAACCATTAGGATGAAAACCCAAAACTGAACTTAGATCAGTGACTAGAGACCACCTCATCCTACTCAATGATTACTTCATCATCCATAAGACACCGCCACCTGTAGGATATTTATATACTAGCCTTGTGTTCCTCCAGCCTGGTCTTAGATATGTTTGTGCTGTCTTGCCAATGACCGTAGATCTAGGCAAGATGGCACAATCAGATCTGGGACCAGGCTAGCGTTCCACAGGGCTGGCTGTGAACAGCTCGATGAGCAAGAGTGGACTCCTGCTGGGCTTGTAATCCGAGACGCAGGAGGGAGAGGAGGGGGATGGAGGGTGTGTGGCTGTCCTGCTGAGCGATTGGCTGGTGGACTGATGATTCATTTAAACCCCCCAGATGACTGCCTGCCTCCATGGATGCTTTTTCTCTTTCTCCTTTCTTGTTCTCTCACTATTAATTGCTCCCTCCATCTCTTTGCCTTACTCTGCTTTCTTGTTTTTTTTCCCTTTGCTCTTTTACTCCTTCTTTCTCTCGTTCTCCGCTTGCTCATTCTCTCTCCCTCTGCTCAGCATCTTTCATCACTCTGTTCTTCAGAGTTTGTTTCTCTCTGCCTGATTCACATGCTGGAAAGCACAATGGCACCACTGACTTTACTCCTGCCAGTGTAAATAGCAAGCAGCGTTTCAGTTCATTCTCCTCTGATTTCCTTTTTGTCTTATGATGCGTCCCAAATTGCACCCTATTCCCTACATAGACCAGGGCCCATAGTGCACTATAGGGAATAGGGTGCCATTTGGGACGTAGACTTAGAGTAGTATGTTGGCTGAACTCTATTTAATATGCAGATTTTACACATGTAATACCCCCTGAAGGAATTTCTACAGCTCTTGTGTGTCACAATGTGGTTAAACCACTAAGATTAGAACCATATCTGCTGTTTCTCACGGATATCATGGCAAGTAAAGTTCCAAGAATAAATATCAATCAAGTTATGAAAGCTTTGTGTGTGTATGCGCTGATTGTGTGTATACATGAATGTGTGCCTACATGACCGTGTGTATATTTGTGGTTGATTACATTGTATTACAATGTTAACTAGAATCTCTCTCCCCCCTCCAGCCTTGCTGAGTTCCCCCAACGCTGCCCTCCAGAACTCCCTGGCCTCTGTGGTCTCTGGCCCCCCCAGCGCTCCCTCCCTCAACACCCCCACCCCCATCGACCCCTCCTCCATGCAGAGGGCCTACGCTGCCCTGGGCCTGCCGTACAGCAACCAGACCCCTACCCCCGGTCAGACCCCCCCAGGGGGACAGAACGCTACCCAGGGGCAGCATCCACAGCTGATGAGACCCATCAATGCACTAGGTAAAGAGTGGTTTTGTATAGCAGGGCTGTGTTCAGTAGGACACTCCACAGAAGACATTTGGAAATGTTTTGGAATGGAAAATGGGAATTAGTGTTTCTTATTGGACCAGTTCAGGTGGTCCCTCCCTGTTTCAATCAATTTTCTGTTTGCTGCCTAATGAGCACGATCCCAGGTGTGTCAGTTTGGGAGAAGTGTTTGATTAAGAGACTATAGTTTAGTCAGTCTCCATTGGACCATGCTCAACAGGTTTTATTGTTTAGTTAACCATCTAGTAACAGTTTCTACTTAATTTAACTGCGTAAACATTAAAGCGTGTGTGTGCTTCTGTCTTGTCTGACGAGACGTGTGTGTATAATACAATCTTAACTTGCGTCTAGACGCATACAGATTTTAACTTGCCGTGTCTGTTTCTCCAGGTAACCAGATGGCTCTGGGGGGCGGGGCGATGGGCGTGGCCTCGTCAGATCAGACCAACCTGCACTCAGACTCTCTCAACGCCAACAAGTGAGTCTCAGCAAACATACATCATGTCTAGGAGCTGTGCCAAGGAATTGATTGATTAAGTGGTTATTAAAAAACTGTTGCTTTAGCTTAGAAGAAATAGATCAAATGACTGAAACATGAAAGTAGGCGTATAGCACGATCATAAGTGAATACATTTAGCTGTATTGAAGATTCTCTCACAGGTTTCCATATGAATTGACTTGTTGACACAGCACCAGACTTAATTGAATTGGAACTCCTCGTGAGCTTTTGTTCAGGCCTATGTAAGATGGTTTCCCTTGTCCTAATCTCCCCCTCTCCTCCCCCTGTCAGTCAGCTGCTGTCCGACGGGTCAGGTGTTGGCTCTATGGGGGGTAACCTGCCCACCGCCGCCCCCCTCTCAGCATCGGGAGTCAGGAAGACCTGGCATGAACACGTCACTCAGGACCTCCGCAACCACCTCGTCCACAAACTGTACGTTCAGATGGCTGCAGTGGGAAAACGACCATAGAAAACTGTTAAAATACTCTTATCTCAATGGAATACTAAACACAAGTCTCTCAGAGTTGTGGTTCATTTCCAAAGCAGTGGTTTTGTATTGTGACTCACCGGGAGCCTTTAGATTTATTGTCACACACCACACAAACAACTTCCTAGTCACAACCACCCACATCCACTTATATCGGATGCTCTGTAATGAGAGTCATGTTCTTAAGGCGACATAAGCAGTGAATCACTTGAAAAGAGTCTAGAGACTGAGTCCTTCCCATGTTCATTAGTTTGTTTATTCAATGCCTCTGCTCTCTCCCTCTCCTTCTCTCTGTCCAGAGTACAAGCTATTTTCCCCACCCCAGATCCGGCAGCTCTAAAGGATAGGCGGATGGAGAACCTGGTGGCATACGCTAGGAAGGTCGAGGGGGACATGTACGAGTCTGCCAACAGCAGGGTACGACACACACACAAGCTAGGAAGGTGGAGGGGTACTGTGCATTCGGAAAGTATTCGGACCCCTTCACTTTTTCCACATTTTGTTACGTTACAGCTTTATTCTAAAATGGATTACGTTTTTTCCTCAATCTACACACAATACCCCATAATGACAAAGCAAAAACAGATTTTTAGAAATGTTTGCAAATCTATTAAAAATAAAAAATCATATTTACATATTCAGACCCTTTACTCAGTACTTTGTTGAAGCACCTTTGACAGCGATTACAGCCTCGAGTCTTCTTGGGTATGACGCTACAAGCTTGGCACACCTGTATTTGGAGTTTCTCAATTTTTTTTCTCTGCAGAGCCCGTCGAGTTCTGTCAGGTTGAATGGGGAGCGTTGCTGCCCAGCCATTTTCAGGTCTCCAGAGATATTAGATCAGGTTCAAGTACGGGCTCTGGTTGGGCCACTCAAGGACATTCAGAGACTTGTCCCTAAGCCACTCCTGCATTGTCTTGGCTGTTTGCTTAGGGTTGTTGTCCTGTTGAAGGTGAACCTTCACCCCAGTCTGAGGTCATGGGTGCTCTGGAGCAGGTTTTCATCAAGGATCTTTTTATACTTTGCTCTGTTCATCTTTGCCTCGATCCTGACTAGTCTCCCAGTACCTGCCGCTTAAAAACATCCCCACAGCATGATCCTGCCACCACCATGCTTCACCGTAGGGATGGTGCCAGGTTTCCCGTGGGTGTGACGCTTGGAATTCAGGCCAAAGCGTTCAACCTTGCTTTCATCAGACAAGAGACTCTTGTTTTTCATGGTCAGGGTCCTTTAGGTGCCTTTTAGCAAACTCCAAGCGGGCTGTCATGTGCCTTTTACTGATGAGTGGCTTCCATCTGTCCACAACCATGAAGGCCTGATTGGTGGAGTGCTGCAGAGATGGTTGTCCTTCTGGAAGGTTCTCCTATCTCCACAGAGGAACTCTGGAGCTCTCTGTCAGTGACCATCGGGTTCTTGGTCACCTCCCTGATCAAGGCCCTTCTCCCACAATTGATCAGTTTTGCCTGGCGGCCGGCTCTAGCAAGAGTCTTGGTGGTTCCAAACTTCTTTCATTTAAGAATGATGGAGGCCACTGTGTTCTTGGAGACCTTCAATGCTGCAGATATTTTTTGGTATCCTTCCCCAGATCTGTGCCTCGACACAATCCTGTCTCAGAGCTCTACAGACAATTCTTTCGACCTCATGGCTTGGTTTTTGCTCTGACATGAACTGTGGGACATTATATAGACAGGTGTGTGCCTTTCCAAATAATGTTCAATCAATTGAATTTACCACAGGTGGACTCCAAGTTGTTGAAACATCTCAAGGATGATCAATGGAAACAGGATGCACCTGAGCTCAATTTCGAGTCTCATATCAAATGGTCTGAGTACTTATGTAAATAAGGAATTTCTGTTTTTTAAATAAATTTGCTAAATTGTATAAACCTGTTTTCGGTTTGTCATTATGGGGTATTGGGTGTAGCTTGAGGGGAAAAAATATAATCAAGGGGTCTGAATGCTTTCTGAATGCACTGTATGAGTCTGCCAACATTAGGGTACGATGTGCATGCTGGGAAGGTGGAGGGGGACATGGATGAGTCTGCCAACATTAGGGTACGATGTGCATGCTAGGAAGGTGGAGGGGGACATGGATGAGTCTGCCAACATTAGGGTACGATGTGCATGCTGTATGAGTCTGCCAACATTAGGGTACGACGCGCGCACTGGGAAGGTAGAGGGGGACATGGATGAGTCTGCCAACGGCAGGGTACGACGCGCGCTGAGAAGGTGGAGGGGGACATGGATGAGTCTGCCAACATTAGGGTACGATGTGCATGCTGGGAAGGTGGAGGGGGACATGGATGAGTCTGCCAACATTAGGGTACAATGTGCATGCTGGGAAGGTGGAGGGGGACATGGATGAGTCTGCCAACATTAGGGTACGACGCGCGCGCTGGGAAGGTGGAGGGGGACATAGATGAGTCTGCCAACATTAGGGTACGATGTGCATGCTGGGAAGGTGGAGGGGGACATGGATGAGTCTGCCAACATTAGGGTACGACGTGCATGCTGGGAAGGTGGAGGGGGACATGGATGAGTCTGCCAACAGCAGGGTACGACGCGCGCTGGGAAGGTGAAGGGGGACATGGATGAGTCTGCCAACAGCAGGGTACGACGCGCACGCTGGGAAGGTGGAGGGGGACATGGATGAGTCTGCCAACAGCAGGGTACGACGCGCGCTGAGAAGGTGGAGGGGGACATGGATGAGTCTGCCAACATTAGGGTACGATGTGCATGCTGGGAAGGTGGAGGGGGACATGGATGAGTCTGCCAACATTAGGGTACAATGTGCATGCTGGGAAGGTGGAGGGGGACATGGATGAGTCTGCCAACATTAGGGTACGACGCGCGCGCTGGGAAGGTGGAGGGGGACATAGATGAGTCTGCCAACATTAGGGTACGATGTGCATGCTGGGAAGGTGGAGGGGGACATGGATGAGTCTGCCAACATTAGGGTACGACGTGCATGCTGGGAAGGTGGAGGGGGACATGGATGAGTCTGCCAACAGCAGGGTACGACGCGCGCTGGGAAGGTGAAGGGGGACATGGATGAGTCTGCCAACAGCAGGGTACGACGCGCACGCTGGGAAGGTGGAGGGGGACATGGATGAGTCTGCCAACAGCAGGGTACGACGCGCGCTGGGAAGGTGGAGGGGGACATGGATGAGTCTGCCAACAGCAGGGTCCACAGCTCACATTCCCCAGAAACAAGCCCCTTGAATAGTCCTCAGTGTCCTGCTTTTATCTGTTCTATCAGTTTGTGCTCTTACCAACACTTGAGCACTGAAGTTGATGAGCCATAATGGTGGTAAACTAGTTTTTATGCATTCTAATAGTTTGTAGTTTTTAGACTGCTAGATTGTTTTGAACTACATTACCCAACCATTTTATTCATTAATTTGTTGTCTCCCCTGCAGGATGAATACTACCACTTCCTGGCAGAGAAGATCTATAAAATCCAGAAGGAGCTGGAGGAGAAGAGGAGGTCTCGGCTCCAGAAACAGATCATCAACCAGGGGCCTCTGACGGCTGCAGGACCCCAACAGCAGCCTGGAGGTCTCCCGCAGCCCAACACCCTGGGCCCTGGGCAGTCTGTTAGGCCACAGAGTGAGTACCAAGTCATAACCCTAAACCCGAACACTGGAGGTGGTAGTAGTGGTGGTGGGCAAAGCCAGGGCTTTTCTGGAACTGTTTGGGGGGTTGCTTTTCTGCCGTCTTTGTTTGCTGCTCTTCTCCAACCCTTAGCTTATCCTGCTGTCTTTCTCTGCTTCCTCCTCTTCCTCAGATGGACCTGTGTCTATGCCCAATGTGCCAAATCAGATCATGAATCGCATGCAAATTGTTCAAGGTACCAACCCCACCCTAGGATTTCTTACTTAAGGCAATTTGTGTGGTGTGAATCTGCGTATTCGTGTCGATCAATTTGATGTATGCGCTTGGCATCTCTCTACAGGTGTGTTGTGCGTCATGTCCCGTGTGCATGGTGCGGGTGCGTGTGCGTGGTGAGGGCGCGCGTGTGTGGTGAGGGCGCGCTTCTTGCCTGACGTTGTGCTCCACCTCTCCTCTGCAGGGCTCAGTCAGTTCAGCCCCATGGCCCTGCCCAACATCCAGATGTCCCAGCAGCCTCTAGGGCCCCGTGCCGCCTCCCCCATGAACCACCCCACACAGATCAACATGGGCTCCGTCCCCTCCGTGAGTACCACACACACACTCTAGGATATATAAGGGTGTCCTGTCAACACCTCCCATAGTGCGCTAATTTTGACCAGAGCCCTATGTAGGGAATAGGGTGCCATTTGGGATGCAGGACATAATGTTCTCTCCAGCCATGACTCATCGTATGTTGGAGAGTATTTTTAGTGGCCAAGAGAGAAATGTCAGTCAGTCAGTTAGGACCTTTTGTTAGGTTGAAATGATGCAGCAGCACCACCCCTCTGATGTAAAGTACAGCACTGCTGGCATGGTTTACCGTTGTACCAAGACTGACTGAGAGAGAATGGAGAGAACAAGGGATGTGAGAGAGAGGGGGAAGGATGGAGAGTTTGTACTCCCAGCATTCCCTCTTAACGCTCAGCAGCATCACAGTTCTTTAGTAAAAACCGAAGCGTGGGATGCGGGAGTTACAGGGGTCACGTTTCAGCACACAACGCGCCATTTATTTTAGTTTTCCTAGCGCTTTGAGTCAGTCAGAGCGCCGCTTGCTCACTGATGACGCCGTCTTGTCGAGAGCTCTCGTAGTGATAATTGATGATCTCTCCCGTTATAGACAACCCCTCTGTTGGTGCTGTCTGGAAGAGACGGCACAGTGACTAATTGAAATGGAAAACTGGTTCTATTCACATAGGCTTGAAGGGATATATTGAAATTATGCTGTATTTTAGGGGCCCCAGACTATAGCATTAACACCTCTGGGGTATGTGGGACGCTAGCGTCCCACCTGCGGGACACACTGCCAACAGCCAATGAAATAGCAGGGCGCCAAATTCAAAACAACAAAAATCTCAACTCAAATTTCTCAAACATACAACTATTATAACCCATTTTAAAGATACACTTCTCGTTAATCCAACCACATTGTCCGATTTCAAAAAGGCTTTACGGCAAAAGCATAACATTAGATTGTTAGGACAGCACCTAAACAAGAAAAACCACACAGCCATTTTCCAAGCAAGGAGAAGCGTCACAAAAAACAGAAATACAGCTAAAATGAATCACTAACCTTTGATAATCTTCATCAGATGGCACTCATAGGACTTCATGTTACACAATACATGTATGTTTTGCTCGATAAAGTTCATATTTATATCCAAAAACCCCATTTTTACATTGGCGTGTAATGTTCAGAAATGTTCTGCCTCCCAAAACTTCCGGTGAATGAGCACATCAATTTACAGAAATACTCATCATAAACGTTGAGAAAATATTAAATTGTTATTCAAAGAATTATAGATACACTTCTCCTTAATGCAACCGCTGTGTCAGATTTCAAAAACACTGTCGTGTCTTTGGCTATGCCGGATTAAGTGATATGACATGCTAACCTATAAAATCCTTTCTCTGTAATTAATATTACCTGATTAAGCTAATCATGTAAATGTAATTAACTAGAAAGTCGGGGCACCACGGAAGAACGTTTATAGAGCCATTATCTTCCGAATAAACTCTTAAAATACTTAGTCATATTTTACATCGATAGCAGTCAATATTAACCCTTATCTTATTTTCAGTCTCATAATGAAAGTTGTACATTCTTGGCTATCTTCACGAACCCTGGCTAACAAGTTGAATCAGCAATACAAAATTGGGTTTAATTATTTATTTACTAAATACCTAAACTAATCACACAGAATTACAAATACACCGAATACAAATGATGTCATACATGATGGCTGGTTACACAAAGGAAAGGGGGTTGGGCTTGAATGAAAGAGCGGGAAGACTTAGGAACAAAGAAACAGCAGCTATGCTATCGTAAATACATTATCTTATGCATTCTAAATTACCGCCCATTTGGAAAAGGAAAATGCAATAAATATTTACTCTGAGCTGCGCTTCGGTAGATTGGTCGTAGATGCTGGCCAACAGATCTTCCTGTCCTCGGAAGAATGTCTCTGGTGGTAAATTGGATACGTGGTGGTATCTTCGTGTGTTCGTTGTTAGACTGGATCCGTCGTCCGTCCTTTCCTAGCCCCCGTCTACAGTGGCCGCTGCTAACTCAACGGCTAGGAAGTATCACTTCTGTAGTGAATAAGCTCAAAGTTCATACCATTCGCCACCAAAGCTCACGCCGAGGTTGGCTTAGTTCTGTACTTGACGTGTGTTCTTCTAACGTAGAGGCTGCAGACCTCACGTACTGGAACATGTGGTTATCTTTTCGTCAAAGGCTTATATAGTGGAGAGGGGGAAGGATGTGTTTCATCGTTTATAACCCCTGTCTCTTCACAGGGGTGGGCCACTGATCAAGCAGGGCACTTTCCTTATGAAAACCCAATTATCTCATTTGGAAGCTAAAATTACATTTAATCTCCTAACAAACAATTTCAATATCAAACATTTCAATTGCATAACAATTCCATGTGACTCTGATAACTAGAGGGTGTATACTTTCCCAGGTACAGTTTATGTCGTCCTGTCATCAGTCATAATGTCTCAGATGACAACCGAACTGACATCCATACTCATTACGTTCCAAAGCATATTTCCAACTGGTTTTATTACCAAAATATGGTTCCTTTCCCCATTTGTTTGATGTTCCCAGACTCTCTATATTTAACAGGACAGCAGTCCTTCAGTAGGGTCAGAAAGAGAGGGGAAGGGAGAAAGGTATTTATGGGGGGGGGGTCATAAACCTTACCCACAGGCCAACGTCATGACAACACTTTACAGCGAAAGCACACTTTGTAATAATCTGAGTATAGCGTTCAGACACATACCAAACCCGCCATTTTGTGGAGTCAACAAAACTCAGAAATAATATTATAAATATTCACTTACCTGTGATCTTCATCAGAATGCACTCCCAGGAATCCGAGGTCCACAAATGTTTGTTTTGTTTGATAAAGTCCATCATTTATGTCCAAATACCTCCTTTTGTTCGCGCGTTCAGTCCACTACTCCAAATGCAGGAAGCACGTGCAAATGTCACGACTAAAAGTAAAAAAAAGTTCTATTTACGTTCGTAGAAATATGTCAAACGATGTATAGCATCAATCTTTAGGATGTTTTTAACATAAATCGTCAGTAATATTCCAACTGGACAATTCCAATGTCTTCAGAAAAGGAACACAGCTAACTCTCACGTGAGCACACACCTCTGAGCTCATGTCATTTTCTCACTCATCAACTTCCAGGCCCTCTTGTTCGCTCCATATTCACAGTAGAAGCATGAAACAACGTTCTAAAGACTGTTGACATCTAGTGGAAGCCTTAGGAAGTGCAAAATGAACCCTAAGTCACTATACTGGATAGGGAATCTCTTGAAAAACTACAACCCTCAGATTTCCACACTTCCGGGTTGGATTTTTCTCAGGTTTTTGCCTGCCATATGAGTTCTGTTATACTCACAGACATCATTCAAACAGTTTTAGAAACGTCAGTGTTTTGTATCCAAATCTACTAATAATATGCATATCCTACCTTCTGAGCCTGAGTAGCAGGCAGTTTAATTTGGGCACGCCTTTCATCCGGACGTCAGAATACTGCCCCCTACCCTAGAGAAGTTAAGGCTGGCGTACTCCTCTTTACACTTCATTGTGTTTGTGTATATCTAGGATTTGATTGATTGGTTCTCCTATTACCACAGTAACACTCTCTCCTCCTCAGATGGGTCTGTCTCCCTCGCGGATGCCACAGGCCCAGGGCATGCTGGGAGCCCGCGGCGGCGGCAGCATGGTGGGCCAGACAGCCAATCAAAATAGTCAATTCCATCCCCCTCAGACCCCATTTCCCCCCTCTGCCTCCGGCGCCATGAATGCTAACAACCTGGGTCTAGGCCAGCCCCCAGCACAGGCTGCTGTCACACAGGTGAGAGATAAAGGGAGGGAGGGTTAGATAGATGGTAGGAGGGAAGGCCTGGTCTACTGGGGGGGTTCAATTACCCACTAAAATCAGTAACCGTCACAACTCACACACTGACTATCATGAGGTTCCCTTATAACTCAAGTCTCTGTGTGTGATTGGTTTATGTGTATGTAATCGTTGTTCTGTGTCGTCGTGTCTTCTGTTGTGTGTGTGTGCGCCTCCTCTCTCCCTACAGCAGCAGTCGCCGCAGCAGCAGAGTGCTAACCTCACCATGAGTGCACTTGGTCCCCTGGGCCCCCAGCTCCCCTCCCAGCCCCCCCCGCGCTCTACTCCTCCACCCTCTTCCTCCACAGGGGGGCCCACAACTAACCTGCAGACCCCCAAGCCCTCCAGCCGCAGCTCAACCCCCACCCTTTCCACCCCCGGTCCTGGTCCTTCCAACACCCCTCCCCGCCCAAACCTGACCCAAACCCAGCCTCCTCAAACCCAGCCACATACCCCCCTCCAGCCACAGACTCAGTCCCAACCCCAACCGGAGCTTCCTACAGTGCAGCCCCCGACCACGCCGGTGAGAGCCCTGAGACTGCATGGCATGCCCTTCCACCTTGAACTTCTACCTACGACATCCCTTTCTAACCTCTCACCTTCAACCCTTTCTGGTTGACCTTTTGACCTCCATTGACCATGCCATCTTGTGTTCTAGCTGCATGACAACCATGGAATGTCTCATCTGTCCCCCAAACTCACTAGTCTCTCACTCACTGTTTTCACAAATTGTGAAGTACTTGCTTTCCACTAAATGCTCATTTGACTCTCTTTTTATTATTCTTCCTTTTTCCCTCTTTTTCTTTCTTTTGCTCACACTCCTTTTTTCTCGCTCTCGCTCTTCCTCTCACTCTGGCGCTCTCTCCTTCTCTCTCTCTTTCAGCTTTCTCAGACAGGTGCCAGTCTGGATAACCGGGTGCCCACCCCAGCTTCTGCCGCCAGCGGCGACTTGCATTCGCACTCCCAGCATGCTTTGCCTGACCTGCCGGCCCAGGAGACCAAGGCCGAGCCGCAGCTTAGGGACCAGCGGGGGTTTGAGTCGGCCAGTGGCAAGACCGAGCCCAAGATGGAGGTGTGTTTTGTTTTTTCATTCATTCAGGCTTGATTAAGCTGAGCTCCAGAAGTCATGTGAAGTCCATCCATGTCATTAGACAATGTTGAATCATAGAAATAGAAGCTATGAATCACATGGGTTATACTGTAAACAAGGCATTTTCCCTAGCTTTATTAATCGCCCATCTTTACTTCCTGTTTGCAGACTGAGGAGGACTCTGGTTCCCTGTCAGTGAAGGAGGAGCCAGAAGAGAAGCAGGTGCCAATGGAGACTGAGGAGAAGAAGCTGGAGATGAAGACTGAGCCCAAAGAGGAGGAGGGGGGAGGAGCCAACGGCACAGTGTCCTCATCCCCTTCTCAGTCACGGAGGAAAAGTGAGCTCTCTCTCCTCTCCTCTCCTCTCCTCTCTCTGCCAAAGCAAGTGAAATGGATAATAAACAATACAAAAGTTCTAAAAGAATAAAGACATTATAAATATATACAGTGTTGTAACGGTGCGCAAATAGTTAAAGTACAAAAGGGAAAATAAATATAGGTTGTATTTACAATGGTGTTTGTTCTTCACTGGTTGCCCTTTTCTTGTGGCAACCGGTCACAAAGCTTGCTGCTGTGATGGCACACTGTGGTATTTCACCCAATAGATGGGAGTTTATCAAAATTGTATTCTGGCCACCTTTCTCTCTCGCCATTCTCTCGCTCTCGCTTGCACTTTCTCTCGCTCTCACCCTCTCTCAAGAAGGGACTAGGGACAGGACAAGGAATTGGTCTAGGATGAAACTTATTAAAAAACACCTATTAAATCTCTTTCTCTCCATATCTGTTCCAGTCTTCAAGCCAGAGGAGCTGCGCCAGGCCCTCATGCCCACCCTAGAGTCTCTTTACAGACAGGACCCAGAGTCTCTACCCTTCAGACAGCCTGTAGACCCCATGGTACTGGGCATCCCAGTGAGTACACACAGACACGCTACAGACAGGACCCAGAGTCTCTACCCTTCAGACTGCCTGTAGACCCCATGTTGCAGGGCATCCCAGTGAGTACACACTACAGACAGGACCCAGAGTCTCTATGTTGCAGGGCATCCCTCTAAGTAGCCCACCCCTTAAACCGCTCCATAGAGAACCACAGAGCTCAAATACCCTTTAGTCATTCCACTTGAAACTTCCAGTCCAGCAAATCTGAATTATACTCCTAATACAGACCTGCCAACATGCACACATTTTGCGTACCAACTACGCAATTCTCTGTCCTTATACGCAGGTACGAGATCCCAGTTAAAAGTATGCAGAAATGAATGGGGCCTGATACATTTTTTTTTTATTAATAAAAAAAAAACATGAATACAAAAGAAATCCTCTGAGTAAATCTAACATCCCGATTTTCGAACTGCAACACACAGACATGTACGGAGTTTGTGTCAACGGACAAGGAGATTAATACATCGTTATTGGATGTAGCTACCCCGTGTCTACCCCTCCTGTTTGTTGTGATGTTGAGTTTGCCGACTGTCAGCTGTACGTAAACACAGTCCACTCCATGTGTTGTGGAAAGGTAAACACTAATTGTTTCAAGCTAAGAAATGAAATGCAAATACGAAAAATAACTTGTCGCATTTGTGCGAGTGTGATATAAATTTAATTCGTAATGTTATGAGGCTCACGCAACCTGAGACTGTAACTGTAATTATGATCCACGTCACAAAAAGCATTACAAAAGTAAAAGTAAATTATAAACATCTTGGCATTAAATGGAGTCAGGAGTTTAGAAGACTGAATGATGAAGAATGAATGGGTGTCCGGTATTAGCTATGGAGGCAATGCTTCTAAAATGCTTTGCACTAGATTTGAGATTTTATACATTTTTGAAACTGAAATGATGTATGCACGGCAAAGAAATACAATAGGCACCTTTACATAGGCTGAAACACCAGACTCTTCTGGCCCTTTGCGGTAGCATACTGAACAGCGGTCAGATTCCCTTTGCAGTAGTCTACTGAACAGCGTTCAGATTCCCTTTGCGGTAGCCTACTGAACAGCGGTCAGATTCCTTTTGCGGTAGTCTACTGAACAGCGTTCAGATTCCCTTTGCGGTAGTCTACTGAACAGCGGTCAGATTCCCTTTGCGGTAGTCTACTGAACAGCGTTCAGATTCCCTTTGCAGTAGCCTACTGAACAGCGTTCAGATTCCCTTTGCGGTAGCCTACTGAACAGCGTTCAGATTCCCTTTGCGGTAGCCTACTGAACAGCGGTCAGATTCCTTTTGCGGTAGCCTACTGAACAGCGGTCAGATTCCCTTTGCGGTAGTCTACTGAACAGCGTTCAGATTCCCTTTGCAGTAGTCTACTGAACAGCGTTCAGATTCCCTTTGCGATAGCCTACTGAACAGCGGTCCGATTCCTTTTGCGGTAGTCTACTGAACAGCGTTCAGATTCCCTTTGCGGTAGTCTACTGAACAGCGGTCAGATTCCCTTTGCGGTAGTCTACTGAACAGCGGTCAGATTCCCTTTGCGGTAGCCTACTGAACAGCGTTCAGATTCCCTTTGCGGTAGCCTACTGAACAGCGTTCAGATTCCCTTTGCGGTAGCCTACTGAACAGCGGTCAGATTCCCTGAACAGCGGTCAGATTCCCTTTGCGGTAGCCTACTGAACAGCGGTCAGATTCCTTTTGCGGTAGCCTACTGTAAAATACTTTTTCAGAGGACTGGACTGAACCAGGTGTGATCCATAATGTTTGTCTAAGCACGTGTGCTCATGAAAAAACTGTACTGGTGTCAAGCCTACGCTCTACCTGGAGAGACAAAACCAGCTTTCTGACGAGGAGCTGTCCATTGGCCAGGACACCCGTACCTACATAGGAAGCCAAGGCAAGCTGGATCTGAAGACCTTCTATGCAGATGTCAGTAATGTATTTTCTTCTGCAGTAAACTACATGTTGCTGAAATGTCCATTTGGCAATGTGCTCCTCCAGCATGCAGTGGTCGCTGACATTGCCAACAGGCAGACTGCCAAGTTCTCATCCCTCAACTTTTTCATGGCACACTTTCCCTGCATTATTCCTGAGGGAGCCTCTGTTGATCTGGTGGAAGATTAGTTTAGACTATTAGGCAACACCATTTGAGCGGAGTCTGGTCAACATGCACACGGATCAGGCCTGGAGAGAAGTCAGCACAATGGAAGGGGGGGGGGGGTAGCCTGGTCTACTCCCACCTTTCGGCTGTGATGCTGGGGATATTGGTCATTTTCCACAGCAATGCAGACTGCGAACGAATATTCAGTCTCGTTTCCAAGAACAAAACCCAGTACAGAGGCTCCCTCAGTACAGACCTGCTGAGTGCCCTTGTTACCAAGAAGGTTTCAATGATTGCCAGAAGAACTGTTTGCCACAGAGAAGTCTACCCTGATACCCTGCTGCATAAGGCTAAATCTGCTAGCTACCTGTCTAGGAAATGGTTTCCTGAACATTTGAAGGTCTCCAGAAGATTTGTTCTCACCCACTGTTTCCTATCATAGTTTTTTCCTTTTTATTATGGATAACATGTTTATTTGATGCTCTGCTTCAAACATTTGTTCTTATATCAGAGTTTTTTTTTTTAAGTTTGATCGTGGATAAGGCGTTTGTACAGTTTGTACCTAAACAAATAACTTATTTGTTTAATAAAATAAAAAACTCCAAGAATAAAGGCCCTTTTGTTCTTTCTAATTAGATCTTGTTAATGTGTGTAAATGGAATGCTGTCAAATAAAGTATTCCAACCTTTTATAGACTTGATTTGGTACAATTCTATAATTGCGATCAGACTAACAAACATCGCGTGCACGAGTGTGCGGTGGGGAAAGAACTCCAGTTCGGCCCGTACTACGTGCGCGAGGTGAATCTCCAATTTGCCGCACGCGTCTGGTACTCTAAAAAGTTGGACAGGGTTGGCAGGTCTGCTAATATTTTAGGATGAATCATGGGTTATATTCACTTTATTTTCTATGAAAATATGTCTGCAAATGTTTGTTAGGTGTAGCAGTTGACTGATGCGGTCTGATGAACAGCTGACTTTCTTCCCTCCAGGACTACTTTGACATCGTGAAGAACCCCATCGACCTGTCCACCATAAAGCGTAAGCTGGACACGGGTCAGTACCAGGAACCCTGGCAGTACGTGGAAGACATCTGGGTCATGTTCAACAACGCCTGGATCTACAACCGCAAGACGTCCCGCGTCTACAAGTTCTGCTCCAAGCTGGCCGAGGTGTTTGAGCTGGAGATAGACCCCGTTATGATGAGCCTTGGCTACTGCTGCGGCCGCAAGGTGAGATGAAGGGATGGGAGGCGGGGAGGGATGGGAGGGTAGTGGAGAAAGGGAGGGAGGGATCGGAGGCAGAGATTGTTTTCATCTCTGGAATGAACTTTTCTTGCAAATCTGTATTCTAACATTTTATTGTTGGCCACTTCCTTTGCAGTATGAGTTCTCTCCTCAAACTCTCTGCTGTTATGGTAAGCAGTTGTGCACCATACCCACCGGCGGCACCTACTACAGCTACCAGAACAGGTAAGAGTTGCCTCTCTGCGCTAAATGGCAGAGTGCTCGATCAGAACACTGCCCCCTTGCTCCGCCTGGTGTTCAGGTCATGTAACTGCAACTAGTTTTTCCTCTGCATGCGTTGGGATGGGGTTGTGCAGCACAGCGGCCGTGGCGTGTGAATAGATAGCATAACGCTGTAACACAAGGCCGCATGCTCTGAGCCCGTATTTATAAAGCATCTCCGATTAGGAGTGCTGATCTAGGATCAGTTTGCCCTTTTAGATCACTAGATAACGCCATAAGATAACGTGGATCGGGGGGGGTCTGATCCTAGATCAGTACTCGTTTGCAGAAATGCTTTATGAATATACAGGCCCTGATCTCTCTTGCAGCATGGTCTACTGTTCTCCCATGTTCTAATGGAAACATTTGCATTGAAGTTTAATGTGCAAGTACTTACTGTACAACTCTGACATAGGAATGACTTTTCTGATGTTCATATGCACTGACAACCTTTTTAGGTAGTCATCGTATTTCAGATCTGTACATTTAGCAGACACTTTTATCCAGAGTGACTTAGTTAATGCATCTACTTAAGGCAGCTAGGTACGACAACCACAATTCAGTTATATCTAGTTGAGGCAAGTGGATGCTTTGAATGTCTGTTGGTGCTCTTTGGGCCTGGTGCCATTTTCTGTGTTCCGTGTGCTATAGTGTATGTGTGTGTCTCGTCTTGTTCCAGGTATCATTTTTGTGAGAAGTGCTTCAATGAGATCCAGGGGCACAATGTGACATTAGGGGACGACCCGGCACAACCACAGACGTGAGTCAACCCGTCTCTGCTTAACTTGTTCTCCAGTTCACTTCATTCATCTCATTCAAACTCCAATAGGATCTTGTTTTATATTCAGGTATTTGCAGTAAATGTTTGTTTCATGTCATGTTTTAACCGTGTCATCTAACCAGTTGCTGTCTTCTCTGCCTCTTCAGAATGATATGTAAAGACCAGTTTGAGAGGAAGAAGAACGATACACTAGACCCTGAACCGTAAGGCTCTTTAACCAGCCGTCTGTATGTTTATGGCTCACACTCACTCCATATACCTTTCATATCAGCCTGCTCCTGCAGATGTCCCTACAAGACTTCCTGGTCAGCTCTGAAGCGCCGTCTGGTGTTTAGTTTTATATCACCTAGGGGAGCATTTCAACATGTACACCTTTGGCCACGTGCTTGATTTTCAATAGACAACATAAGAGCCACTCATAGATCTCCACTTTTGCTCACCTTTTAATTTCCGTTCTATTTACACATTTGAGGTTTATTATAATGAAAAGTATATTTTTATTATGAATACATAAATGAATAATGGCCTACATATGAGTATTGTGTTCCAACCCCTCCTACAAAGGCGCACTTGCATTGGTCTGCTTGCACGTGCGTAAGAACTGGAGGAATATTAAGTGAATGTTGATCTCTATGGCTTCCTGTTCTAGCAGTCAAGCTAATCAGCACTCTTACATATCGTGAACAGTACAATTGAAACAAACAAGTAGAGAAACTGTTGACCTAAATGGGGGACATAACGGGTATAGCTGTTAATGGGTTTCTGTAGTAAACCAAGATGTGGTGTTTTTGTCACCAGGTTTGTTGACTGTAAAGATTGCGGACGGAAGATGCATCAGATATGTGTTCTACACTATGACGTCATCTGGCCATCCGGGTAAACATCCAGCTTAACCTCTGACATTGTCACAAAATGGTGGGAAGAAGTTCTATTCGATACCAGTTACATGAATGACTCTTTTTCTTTCTCTCACTCTGCAGATTCATTTGTGACAACTGTTTGAAGAAGAGTGGGAAAACACGGAAAGACAACAAGTTTTCTGCAAAACGTACATCCTCTTGTCCATTCCCTGGCCTTAAGCCCCATCTTAAAGTGGCAATCCGCAGTTGAAACAATAACAAAGCATTATCCCTGTTTCGGTACAAAGCTGAGTGATGGGGCTGGAGAAATGTAACTGCTTCCAAATTCATAGAGCAAGCTGTGGATGCAAGGACTGACCATCTGTGGTATCAAAATGTAGTTTTATTATAGGCTATATAGTGTTTGGTTACATTTACTTTGTTTTCAAACATGGGAGTAAAACAGCTTATTTTGGGTTCTGATGGGGTACGATGGTTGAACTGAGCTCATGAGCCATTTATAAGTTATATTTTTCAATAATCAATGTGTACACACTGTATCAATCCTTCAAGGTCATAATTTGATGTATCAACAGCTGATTTCCCCATTAAGAGTATTGGAATACTTAGCCAATTCGTCATGCAATATAAAAACAAAATGCCCAAATCTTTTTGAACATCTGTTTAATAGGCTAGTTATTCAAGCTTTACAGAAGCCTTTCTCTTTATGACAAACCACTTCCATATGGTAAATGTCATGGACTTATGACATCACTGGCTTTCTCCAATTACCTGCAGTAGCTCTCTCTTTCACCCACACATTTTCAGTTTTGCCTCTGGTATTTGTAGTACCAGAGAGCGTGTTTGACCTTTCCATGCACATGGCATTAAGCTAAATTAGACTCTGTCTGCACATTTATTCATACATAAAACATGTCCTGCTGAATGAAGGCTTGGTTTGTGACCTTTTTGGACCAATCTCTCTCCGTGTGTGTAGGGTTGCAGACGACGCGGTTGGGCATGTACATGGAGGACCGGGTGAATAAGTATCTGAAGAGGCAGAACCACCCTGAGGCAGGGGAGGTGTACGTACGAGTGGTGGCCAGCTCTGACAAAACTACAGAGGTCAAACCTGGCATGAAATCCAGGTAGAGACAAAGGAGTGGACACGCACGTGTAGTGCACTACCTAACATTTTAAAGTACTGACGGTATACACATTTATTGCACTACTTTAGTTGCGCAGGCACTTTCACAGCATGTAAGGAAGTCTTGTCTGTACCTCAACATAGTCAATACACCAAATATTTGTCCACGCTCCTGTTTTATTGTTGCCAGTAAACAGTGTGGTCGGCACCCTTGTTTGACTTTGGCTTTGCAGAGAGCCCAGGAGATAAGAATACACCACATAAAACCTAATGATCATATATTCATCTCTTAAATTCCATGTTGTTGAACCTGCATGTTTGAGCAGAATGCAACACTCCCTGTTACTGCCTTCAATGGTCAGTTCATATTTAGCAGACGCTCTTATCCAGAGTGACTTACAGGAGCAAATTAGGGTTAAGCGCCTTGCTCAAGGGCACATCGATCTTTTGTTTACTGGCCCAATGCTCTTAACTGCTAGGCTACCTGCCGCCCATTCAGTTTGGCCTCTTTGACACGTGGTTAATGTGCGATGTAGACAGACGTCTGTCTTTCTGTTTTTTTCTGGTCAGGTTTGTGGACACCGGTGAGATGTCTGAGACCTTCCCCTACAGAACCAAAGCGCTTTTCGCCTTTGAGGAGATCGACGGCGTGGATGTGTGTTTCTTCGGGATGCACGTTCAGGAGTACGGCTCGGACTGCTCCTTCCCCAACACCAGGTCAGCACCTGTACCTGTACCCCCTACATGGGGCTGGTCCGGAGTACCAGTACCCCCTACATGGGGCTGGTCCATAGTACCTGTAATGGGGTACACGGAATGTGATGTTGGTAGACCCTTGATTCAGTAGTAACAAGTTACATACATAAATAAATGTATACATTTTATAAATGTGTTGTTGAAGTAATTGATGACGTAATGGAAATGACTGACTAACCGATGACATTTGTTTATTCCTGTGTCTCCCTTCCTCCACAGACGGGTTTACATATCTTACCTGGACAGTATTCACTTCTTCAAACCTCGACTGCTAAGGACAGCCGTCTATCATGAGATCCTTATTGGCTACCTGGAGTATGTAAAGAAACTCGGGTAGGTCTTAATTAATAGTACAATGAAATGCATTCATATTGCAGTTTTCTCAAGTAAACCACTTTACTTGATGGAGGCAACTCCCCACTTGCATTAAATATGTCTCCCTACCAAAACAGCCAACCGTTGTCTCTTCTCCCCCTCAGCTACTCTCAGGGTCACATCTGGGCGTGCCCCCCCAGCGAGGGGGACGACTACATCTTCCACTGCCACCCTGCCGACCAGAAGATCCCCAAGCCCAAGAGGCTGCAGGAGTGGTACAGGAAGATGCTGGAGAAGGCCTTCGCTGAGAGGATCCTTCATGACTTCAAGGTGATTTTGGAATAAGATTATAGTTAGGATTAAGGTAAGGATTAAGGGTTAAAGTTAGATCCCCCAAGCCCAAGAGGCTGCAGGAGTGGTACAAGAAGATGCTGGATACTGCTTTCGTGGAGAGGATCATCCACGACTTCAAGGTAGGCCTCTCAATGGCTAAAGCCTTTCAGGCCTATCTTGTAGACTTGGTACAGTTGAGTCCCCAGCCTTGGGAAAGTTGTCTTCTCTTCAAACGGGCCAACCAAGCCTTCCACCTCTAAAGTGTTTTGAGGTTTCTGAATGTATTAATAGGGCTAGAACAGCAACAACCAGCCAAGCAGAAGACTCATATTAGTTGAACATTTGTGTCCATTGGACATTTAAAGTAATCTTCTATGTTTTTCTCCAGGACATCTTCAAGCAGGCGACAGAGGACTGTCTGACGGGGGCCAACGAGATGCCCTACTTCGAGGGGGACTTCTGGCCCAACGTGCTGGAGGAGAGCATCAAGGAGCTGGAACAGGAGGCGGAAGAAAGGAAGAAGGAGGAGAACGTAGCCTGCTCCGACACACCTGAGGTGGGAGGAGGAGAGATGAGTCATAGGGTAGACCGATGATAGTACTAGAGACATCATTATTAATAGCTAACCTACCTACATGAATACATAACTCCTACCTGTCTAGTCAAATTTGTCTTAAAATGTTTTTATTAATGTGAAATAATTTATTAGTCGAATGCATAACATGCATGTGGTGAATGTTTGTGCCCTCACTGTCCTGTGTGTAAACATTTGTTAATTTGCCATATTTTTCTAACTCTTCCCTCTTCTCTTCCCCTCAGGGCACGCCGGGGGACACGAAGAACGCCAAGAAGAAGAACAGCAAGAAGACCAATAAGAACAAGGGCAGTGTGAGCCGAACCAATAAGAAGAAGCCTGGCATGCCGAATGTAGCCAATGACCTGTCCCAGAAGCTCTACGCCAGCCTCGACAAACACAAAGAGGTATGATGACGTCACCACGCTTGCTTTGAAATGCATGTCGTCTTTCAATGGCTTTAACTGTTTTATGGAGTTGTTTCTTAGAATGGTGCCATTTGTAGGTTCTCTTCTATTATCTCTGAGCTGGGATATTATTGGCCTGACCCAAACCCAATGGCAAACAATCAGGAATTGAGTGATGCTCTCTTCTCTCAAGAGTATTTCTTTCCTCTTTCCCTCCAGGTGTTCTTTGTGATCCACCTGCACTCGGCCCAGATGGCCAACATGTTGCCCCCCATCATGGACCCTGACCCCCTGCTGAACTGTGACCTGATGGACGGCCGCGACGCCTTCCTCACCTTGGCCCGGGACAAGCACTGGGAGTTCAGCTCTCTCAGGAGGTAATGATAATATATTTGATTTGTATAGCGCTTTTCATAATGGAGGAATCTCAAAGTTCTACCTCTTAAATTCTACGTTAGAATTGAACAATTATGACTGTTGACTTAAGTTGAATGCACTGACTAAGGCGCTCTGGATAAGAGCCTCTGTTAAGTGTCCTAAATGTCTCAAAAAGGAAACATTCAGTAAGAATCAAGCCAGCTAAAGCAACAATGGTAGATGCTGAAAGGCCTTCACAGGAGAGTCTGTTAAAGTGAGTTTTGGTATTTTTAAGACAGTTTTAAAATTGCTTGATGGATGGAGTGGCTCAGGCGGTAAGGTAGAGCGTTCTGTAGGCCAATGGTTTCTAACCTCTCCTCAGGGACCACCAGATGTTTCACAATTTAGTTGTAGCCCAGAACTAATTCACCTGATTCACCTATTCAAGGCTGGTTAGTTGACAAGTTGAATCAGGTGTGCTAGCTGTGGAATAGATCAAATACATGGAACGACTGGGGGTCCTTGAGGAGAGGTTTGAAAACCCCTGCTATAGAGGACCATTGGTTGATGAATTCCTACCATTTGTTCCCATAAGGTGTAAGTGGAGCACCATGTGCATGTTGGTGGAGCTGCACAACCAGGGTCAGGACCGCTTCGTCTACACCTGCAACGAGTGTAAACACCACGTGGAGACACGCTGGCACTGTACCGTCTGTGAGGTAAGACACACACACACACGTGCGCATACATACTCACCGTCTTTGGAGATTTATACCATGTTCCTGTGTCCCAATCAATCAAATGAATTTTATGAAGCCGGTTGTCAAAGTGCTTTACAGTAACCCGGCCTAGACCCTAAAGAGCAAGCAGGCAATAGCTGTGCTCTCTGTCAGTTACATCTGCCTATGCATGTATTAACCCCCACCTCTCTCCTCTCAGGACTTTGATCTGTGTATCAACTGCTACGCCGCCAAGGGCCACGAGCACCAGATGGTCAAGTGGGGCCTGGGGCTGGACGACGACGGCAATGGAGCGGGCGGCGCCGGCGAGGCCTCTAAGAGCCCCCAGGAGTCACGCCGTCTCAGCATCCAGCGTTGCATCCAGTCCCTGGTTCACGCCTGCCAGTGTCGCAACGCCAACTGCAGCCTGCCGTCCTGCCAGAAGATGAAGCGCGTGGTGCAGCACACCAAAGGTAATGAAATTGGTTGCTGGCATCAGTGTTCTGCCGTTGTGCCCTTGAGCAAGGCACTTAACCCCAAAACTGGGGGGATACACTTAGATGTATCCTTGACGATTGACAATAACATATCTTATCTATTTTAGGTTGCAAGAGGAAGACCAACGGTGGTTGCCCCGTGTGCAAGCAGCTCATCGCTCTGTGCTGCTACCATGCCAAGCACTGTCAGGAGAACAAGTGTCCTGTACCGTTCTGTCTTAACATCAAGCACAAGCTTAGGCAGCAGCAGCTCCAGCACCGCTTACAGCAGGCTCAGATGATGAGGAGAAGAATGGCCACCATGCAGGGAAGAGCAATGCCCCAGAGCTTACCGTCCCCTCCTCAGGCCCCCACTACAACTCCCAACACCACCCCCTCACACCCCCAGCCAAACACACCCCAAACCCCCCAACAACCGCTTTCGAACCAGCCACAGACCCCAAACGCTGCAGGTATGTCACCAGTGTTCCCTCCTCGCAACGGTCATCCCCTAACGCCAGCTTCCCAGGGCAAGGGGGGACCTCAAGCGTCTCCTTTACACCAGCAGCAGTCACCTCTCCCCCTTCAACCTCCCCAACCTCAGCCACCCCCTCAACCTCAACAACCTTCTCAACAACGACCCCCTCTCGCTGCGGTCAAGATGGCGCAGCACATTGAGATGGTGGCCCAGGCGCAGCAGCAGAACCAGCAGAACTACCGGGTCAACATGAACGGCCTGCCACTGCACCAGCAGAACCCCCAGCCTCACCCCCAGCAGCAGCAACGCATGGCTGGACCCATGCTAGTGGTTGGGGGTCAAATGGTGGGACCCAGAGGGCCCCAGGGCATGCAGCAGCCCATAGCCCCTGGTCAGTGGCCCAGCGCTGGGGGAGCCATAGCGGGAGCTCAGCCTGGACAACCAGGAGTTGGAGTCCCTCCTCAGGTGGGTCAACCCCAGCAGGGGATACCGATGCAACAGAGACCTATGATGTCTCCTCAGCAACAAGCTCAGAGGATGCTAGTCCCCCAGACGGGAGGTCCCAGACTCCAGACACCATCCCAGAGATCCGGGGCCATCGCCCCCAATGCCCTCCAGGACCTCCTGATGACCCTCAAGTCCCCCAGCTCACCCCAGCAGCAGCAGCAGGTCCTCAACATCCTGAAGTCCAACCCCCAGCTCATGGCGGCATTCATCAAACAGAGAACGGCCAAGTACCACGCCAGCAACCCCCTGCAACAACAGCAGCCAGGGATGTTGGGAGCCCAGCCGGCGATGCAGGCTGGGGCCGGGGGGGGCCAGAGGCCCGGGATGCCCCCTCAGCAGCCTCAACAACCCACCGCCCAGGGGCAACTCATGAACCCTGGACACAACCCCCAACCCAACGCTGCCCAGATACAGGAGCTCTACCGGAGACAGCTCCTTCGGCAGCAGCAGCAGCAACAGCAGCAGCAGCAACAGCAGCAGGCCCATCCAGGTCCGTTCCCTCCCCAGACCCAAGGCCAGACGGCCAGCTACTCTCAGCTCCGCATGCAGCAGCTAACCATGCATGCCCAGGGCCAGCTCCCTCCCATGGCCCAGATGGGTCAATCTGGCCTGGGCATGGACCCCATCTCCACCACCCAGAACCTCTTGCACCAGCGGATGCTCCAGCAACAACAGCAGGGTATCTCTAACCAACATGCCATCCTAAAGCAGCAGATGGGCGGCTCCCCGGTCCTGCCTAGCCCCACCATGAGTCCCCAGGCCCACCTGCTGGCCAGCCAGCCCCAGCCTGGAGCTCACCTCACTGGCCAGTCCCCCATGGCTAATGCCCTCTCCAACCGGTCCCCTGCACCTGTACAATCCCCGTGCCCGCCCTCGCAACAACCCCCACATTCCAGCCCTTCGCCCCAGGTTCAGCCCTCATCCCACCCGGGGTCGCCCCACCCGGGCTTGGGGGGCCCCATGCCTGGCTCCATGGACCAGGGACACTTGGCGGAGCAGAGCGCTATGCTATCGCAGATGAGCACGCCCGCCAGAGGGTTGAAGAATGACTTGGGCACGGGAGGGGATACAACAGGAGATACGCTGGAGAAGTTTGTGGAGGGATTGTAGCATTAAACAGGAGACTTGGGCTGTGTCCCAAATAGGTGACACCCTATTCCCAATTAGTGCACTAGGGCCCTGCTCAAAGTTAGTGCACTATGTAGGGAATAGGGTGCCATTTGGGATGCATCCAGAAACAAACCACACTCTCCCCATCCTCCACTGATGTACTCGGACTCTGGGCCCGTCCCCTTTTTGATGCTTTGTTCTTAATGAAAAATCTTTTTTTTCCAATTTTTTTTTACTGACATGTACAAAGTTTCAAGAGATGTAAAAAGAGAGAAAATGGGATAAAATGAAAAATGCCAACACTTATAGGGGAATGTTGATGTTTCCTAAAACTGGTGTTTTTTCTTCCTAATGAGTCGGGATTTTGCAAATTGCTGTTTAAAAGACGTTTAAATCACAAAGAATATATATTTTTTTGGTTGAGACCAAAATGTGCTCAGACTTTGTTTTATTTGTTTGGTATTTGGTATGATGTCATGCCTTTTTCTTTTTTAAAGAAAATGTACAAAACAATTGCATTATAGTATTCATACTTTTAATTTTGTACTTTTTTTTGTATTTCTTTTTTTTTTTTTAAGTAAAGCATTTTTTTGTTTTGTGTTGAAACTGTAAAATATTTTTGTCTGGGAATCGGGATAGGTTTCTTTTCTATTCTCAAGCTCTTCTCATTCCTGGGACATACATCCAGAAAATGTCTCCCTATTCCCAATATAGTGTAGTGCACTATATAAGGAATAGGGAGCCATTCCAGATGTAGCCCTGGCAATTGTAATCTAAAGTGTTGTACCATTTTTATAGATCCACCTGCATTTGAGAGGGAGGGACTCTTTTTCCTCTTTGTGACGTGTGTGTGTGTGTGTTCGAGGAGAACTATCCATTTGTATTGAAATAGGAAATGGACTATGGCAGTTTGTAATACACTGGCATGTATGCAGAAACACTTGACACACACATACACGGAATGCCAAACTCTCAAAACACACACACGACAAAATCTCACTAGCCTGGAAACCGGAATCTGTCTTGACTTGCGGATGTAGAAAATTGTGGTTCTGTCATTTAAAAAGTTTGTCATAATTTGTTGTGTAAAGTTAAGTATATAAAGAGAACAGACAACCGACTCTTATCCTGAGGGGGAATGGGGGACAGAAGGACTCCTATCCTAAGGGGGAATGGGTGTTCACTGCTTGTTTGTTTTGAAAAGAGATAAATAAATAAATAGTCCAGCTGTCTATCAACCCTCCATCCTCATTCCCCTCTCTCAAAAACACAAACTTGAATAAAACTTGGGGTGGGTTATGTTCTCCTAGCTCCATATTGTAAATCATGCAAGTTGTTATTAAGCAAAAATACTATAAATATAAGGAAGAGCGAATGAAATCACTGTATAAACTGGTTAGACTCATTTCTTACTTATATACCATATTGTTAAATAAACTGTGAAACAGAAAACACTTGGAGTTATACTTCTGTCTCATAGTGGTTTGTGGGATTGTTTTCCCTGCAATTTTGATAGCACACTTGAACTAGGATGAGGTTGTGAGCATGTTTTAGAAAATGAGTGGAAAAGTGAGTATAAGGGCAGTCTCAGAATGAGAACAGGTAAAGTGAGTATGTAGGCTTAATTCAATAATCTCTCAAGAAGCCATGCAAATTTCAGGTTAAACGGGCTCCCGAGTGGCGCAGCGATCTAAGGCACTGCATCTCAGTGCTTGAGGCGTAACTACAGACACCCTGGTTCGTATCCAGGCTGTATCACAACTGGCTGTGATTGGGAGTCCCGTAGGGCGGCGCACAATTGGCCCAGCGTCATCTGGGTTTGGCCGTCATTGTAAATAATAATGTGTTCTTAACTGACTTGCCTAGTTAAATAAAGGTTACTTTAAAAAAAACATTACACACAAAGCTGTTGCAAATGACTGTTACCATGATTTTAGGGGAGAAGCTGTGGATTTTAGAATATTTTATTGTTGGATCAAATTATATAGCCATCAAGCCTCAAAAAATATATATGGTCACTTATACATCAGTTTAAAGCTAATTGCTATTCTACTGGTAATATTTTCAAAATGTAAATTATTTAGTACTTTAATAAAGGGGTCTTGTAACGCATGAATCTACCCTGTCACATGACCTGGGTAGACGTCAAGCCTGTTGTCACGTGACAGGAAGTATGAAGTCGAATTTGAGTATTTTGAATAATAAGCAAATTTAGCTCGTAATACATGTTTTCACTGTTATAGATGCAACTGTTCAATTTTCATGCAGTAATGGCACATTCATTCCTAAATTATGCAGAATATTTATGCTGAAGAGAGGATATTTCACAAATGCCACCTCACATTTTTAGCAAGCTAGCAGCATTAACCTCCATGGCTCTCAGTCCGAGAGGCTAACGTTAGCTAGATGTGTTGATTGTTTTGATAGTAGCTATCTAGTGGCGCAAGAAGCAGACCACTAACAGTCAAATACAATGGACGACTCCGATCAAGACTTCGTGGACCTCTGCTCTAAGTTGCTCAAACGAGTCCGCAGAAAAGCAGGCGAAACCGAGAAGAGAAGTGTTGCAGAGCCCTCGTCCCAGGACACTGCGAAAGACATACCCACCAAAAGGGTGACGACTAGGAGGAAGAAGAAAGATGTTGGCTCAAGTTCAAAGGGAGCTTTGGGTAACAACTCTGAACACGTTTCCTCAATCTCTACCACTTGTGATGAACCAAACCGACTTCCCTCCAATACAGACGAATCTAAACAAGCAGTGGTCAATGGAGGTATTGAACTTGGTGTAGGAGAGAATGGGTCATCAGTGGCTGTGGATGCTGCTGGGTCTCGACCTGAGGATAGGGGGATGGGGGTGAAGGAGAAAGTGCTACACAGGATGCAGCAGTTCAAGAGAGTCAATCCACAGAAGCTGGTGCATGGTGAGAGGAATCAGCCTGCAGCAACAGGGAGTGAAAGTGACAGTGCTGCTCCCCATCCACTGCCAGATAATGAAGGTGAGATCCATCACTGTGTCTCACACTCTATGGTGTGTATTTGCATTCATTTGTGTGTACACTCAATGGCATGCTAGTTACCTTTCTCTCCACCTCTGCCCTCCCTGTTCAGTTCCATCCACCTCCGCATCCACTCCCCTATCACTGGACCCCCAGGTGGATGACTCGGATGAGGCCCTGGCCCTGCGTCTACAGGAGGAGCTGGACAGGGAGGCCCAGGCTGTGGCCCAGGGTAGTGCAGTGGACCTGGAGCAGGGAGGCCTGTTCTTCTGTCAGCTCTGCCAGAAAGACCTGTCTGCCATGAGCCCCACAGGACGCACCCAACACATCAACAGGTAGGGACGACTGGAGCTGGACACACACACAGACACTTGCTCTCTCACCCATCTAACTCCAGATTCTGTCTGTTACTAGAACAGTCAATGACTCCAAAGACCCATCTAACTCCAGATTCTGTCTGTTAATGGAACAGTCAATGACTCCAAAGACCCATCTAACTCCAGATTCTGTCTGTTAATGGAACAGTCAATGACTCCAAAGACCCATCTAACTCCAGATTCTGTCTGTTACTGGAACAGTCAATGACTCCAAAGAAGATACTGCCTCGTTTCCTTTCCTGATCTTGAGGAACTGGATAGGTGAAATCAAGTCCTCTTGTGGCTTCTGATGTTTAGCCTTCAACAATCCAGTGTTTTCAGATCAGTGCAGATGAAGGAAAGGAGACAAGGAAAATAAACCAGTTTACTTTATTGGGACACCCCATGTCCCCCTATCCAGGTGTCTAGACGAGAGTGAGGACAGTGCTGCCCCCGCCCCTCCTCCCGCTCCCATCGTCCCAGAATGCCCCATCTGTGGTAAACGGTTCAAGTCCCAGAAGAGTCGCGCGGCCCACCTGAAGCGTTGCTCCTCCACGATGGGCGTGGCTCCTGCCGTGCTGCTGCAGGCTGTACAGAGACAAGTTGCAGAGGGACTGACTGACAGCACCGCCAACCAACAGTGAGTCACCCTGGCCTGATTGGTCCCGCCCCTTTGAACCATCAACCAACCCAAACAACTTGACTGCTATTACTGTACATTAAATTGATCACTTTGATGTTAGAAGCATTGAGTCGTGTTCAGGAGGGTGCAACATGCTGAACATTGCAGATAGAAGTGTACTTGATAGAGCTAACGTTGTGCCCTACTGAACCGCCCCTGTATGATGCTTTTGGGGCCTTTCTGTCCCACCTAGAGAAAGAATGTAGGAGAAACACTGCGTTGTTCAAATGCTGGAGGACAATAAACTATTCTATTCCACCCGTGAATAGCCCTCTCCTCTCCCCCAGTCAACAGGCCGGAGGTTCCAAGCGTAAAGGCTCCACAGACCCCAGCCTCCCGGGCAGGAAGAAGCCCAGAAAGAAGCCCCGTGGCCTGGACGAAGACACCATGGTGGCCATGGCCCTGTCCCACTCCCTCCTGGAGCAGGAGAAAGAGATGGAGCGGGAGATGCAGAGAGAGTTACAGAGGGAGATGGAGAGAGGTGGTCAGCAGCTCCCAGCCCTCCTCCCTCACATTTCTCTGTCACCATTGAAGTGGAGAGCTGAACCAAGTAAGACGAGTAAGTCACTATCTTGACTGAACCTACATATTGTTTAGGCAATTCATTATGCTATGATTATAAGGATGCATTTGCTGTGACGAAAAAACAATTTACCTTTATTATGTAAATCAGGAGCAAACTATACTAAATGCATTGATATGAAACTATACATGTATAAACATTTTGATGGTGTTTATATTATATGATTAATATCATAGCCGAGTCCTTTTCTCTTGACCCCCCCCAGGTAAGGGGCGTGGCAAGAGGAAAAGGGGTGCACCCCCTCGCCCCCCTCCCCTCCTCCTGGTCCAGGACTCGGAGACAGCCCTGAGGCGTCTACAGGAGCGCGTGGCTGGCCTCCTCCTCCGTACCCGCGGCCCCTCGCCGCCCACCCCCACACGCTGCCCCAGCTCCCTGCCCTCCTGCAGCACTGGTGCTGGCCCCCTCTGGCAGAAGAGTGCGTTGCGGGACGGAGGGCCGAAGGTCATCTCTGAGTTCTACACCCCAGAGCTCAGAGAGTTTATACAGCCTTGGGTGTCGGTAAAGGTGAGAGCCCGTGTGCGTGTGTTACTCATACTTTCACATCTTTGCTTCTAATACTCTGATTTGCGTTAAAAGTATGCGTGTATCTTGATTCATAGTCTTTTCATTCACACTTTAATTTATTTCACTCAATTTGTCTTCTTCCAGACGGATATGGTCTGTCCCACCAAGGCCATGCCTGTATCCTCCACCAACCTTTCCATAACAGAAGGCGTCTCTATGACCAAGCAACCGATCCCCTCCTCCCAACAACCAGTCTCCTCCACCCAGGCAGCCCCCTCTTCGCTCCCTTCCACCCCAGGGACAGGGCACCTTCCAGTGGGCAGCCAGACTCTGTGTGACCTGATGGAGCTGGCTGATGAGGGAATGACCCTCACACAGTGGGGCTATTCTACCCCAGGACCTGCCAGAGGTGAGAGCTACGCCTGGGAGAACTGTTATATACAGGAAACACACAGGGGGAAGAATGTGCACAAAACACAAAGACATTGACATGTAAAAGAGTGGACATCCAACCGACTGAGCAGGACTGGAGTTAGTGTAGGAGTAATACAACCATATCATAGTCTTCAATCTGACTCCATTACCATGTGAATGCTATAGGTCGAAAAGCGTATCCCATGGATCTAGTCAAGGTAGCGAGCCTTGCATCACCACTCAGAATACTATAAGTTACATGTGTCCAAGATAACCCTTCTGGAGTTATTCAGAGGCTGAGAGACAGCTCATATCTTGCGATCAATGTCCTAGCATAAAATGATTGATTTAACCTTAGCTCAGAGCTGCACAGTTAGAGGCCAAGCATATCTCTTGTGTGTAGTATGAATGACATTTACCATTAGACCATGCATCTAATAATAATTCAAGGAATATTACTCAGAAATATGACAACTTATCTATCTGAAAGTAATCCAATTTATTACACTTGTGCAATTAGAATACAATTATGAAATGGTACATGTCAAAAGATACAAAATACGTAAAATACGTAAATGTGTAAAAGACCCACTATGGTGTAACAGAAAGCTACACCAGGAGATTGGTTTCCAATGACTCCATGAACAAAGTTTCCACCCATCTTTTATTCTCCCCTGAGCTCCAGATCTCAGTATCTCCCCTCGTCTAATTAACGCCACTTTGTTCGGCCAAAACAAAGTTCATTAAAATAACTCACGAAGTCCAGAACCTCCCTTATCTGAATGATAAGAGCTCACATCTGGTCGCTCCCTCTTTGAACTGACCGCCGTCCAACAGACAGAATAACACAGTAACTCTGTAACAATGAATCCATAGCACTTACAGAACAATGAAACATATCAACATTCGCAGCTCTTTATGAACTCTTGAATCAATCCAAACATGACAATGTAATTCACACAGTAACATTCATTTCGTCGATTCAAGTTATGTCTTCACACCCCCGACGGTGTCTATATACACGCTCACAGACATGCAGATTAACACACACACACACAGCATCCCTAACAAGCATCCCTGAAAGTAGCTAGCATACCTGAAAGTCAAACCTACTGTACCTCTAACGTTGTTTGTCTTCCCTCGGTCCCTCAGACAAAGAGAACACTGCTACAGACTTCCACCTAAGTGGCTTTGTTCCTGAGAGCACAGACGAACCCCCTGACCTGTGTCTCAGTGGCTTCATCCCAGAGAGCATTAGAACCACTGAAAGCCATCAGATGAGATCTCTTCCTCAAAGCAGAGATACCAACAGGAACAACCAGAAATCAGTAAGGGACCTTTTTTTAGAAGTCATCTACTCTATTGTATACGTTTTCATAACTGGACCTTGATTAGCTGAGTCCAGTGTGTTAGTAGGGTTGGAGCAAAACCCTACACACACCCAGTAGCTCTCCAGAAAGAGGGTTGGTCACACCTGGGCTAATATAATCACCATCGCATCATAACGGTGTTGGACACTTGTTGCCTGATCATTGCTCTGTGCTGTTAGCCATTGTCTGTCTCTGACCCATAGGTGGCGCTGTCCAGGCTGGCCTCAGACCTGACCAGTATGGTGAACAACCCCCAGTTCAGTGATGTCCAGCTACAGGTGGACAGTGGGGAGGTGTACTTCACCCATTCATTCATGCTGTATGCTCGATGCCCCCTGCTGGCGCAGATGGTGAGTGCACGTGTGGATTTTGCCTCGTTATATTTGCTTGTATGGTTCTCATTTGAAACCATTAATATTTCCAGTTGAATTTGATTTGTTTTCTATCTCTCATTCCATCCCTCTCTCTCTCCCAGGTCCATGACAGTGGATTCGGGGTGCAGGAGGACGGCATGCCCTCAGCCCAGAGGGTGTTGTTGGGTGAGGTACCAGGCCAGGCGGTGTATACCCTACTCCAGTACCTCTACACAGCCCACTGCCCCCTCACACACACCCTGCTGCCACACGTTCAGGAGCTGGCAGCCAGGTAAAGTCTGACTCAACTGGTGTTTAAGTGATGTGACTTCTTAGTAACAGAATGCATTACATAATTCTCAGGTAAAGGGTGAGTTAGAATTAACCAAAAAACATACTGTTCTTTATCCCTCTTGCTTTCTGTCTCTTTCTTTCTTTCTGTCTCTCTCTTTCTACAAAACTCCTTTCTCTTTCTCTCTGTTTTCTCCTCATCAGGTTCAACCTGGAGGAGCTGCAGCAGCTGTGCCAGCTCTACCCAGCTCAGACAGACCTCCACAGAGGGGTAGAGGGACAGGGGGATCAGTGGGGAGACTACCCAGCCCAGGAGCACCAATCTGGGGGAGAGGAGGAGCACCAAGACCAGGTCTTCATGGAGCTCCTCCGCTCCATGTGGAATGAAGAAGAGGTTGAGGAAGATGAGGACAGAGGAGAGGAAGGAGGGATTGCGATGGAGGAGGGGCGAGGGGATGGCGTGACGATAGAAGACGGAGAGACGAACGAAGAAAGGGTGAACGAAGAAGAGATGGAGGAGATATATGAGTTTGCTGCCACTCAGAGAAAGAGGGAAGAAGGGAAAGAGAGCGAAAAGGAAGAATCGGAGGAGGAGGAGGAGGAGGGAGTGACATTTTTCACAGAGACAGAAGAAGAGCAGGAGGCTCCAATCCAAGCTCACTCATTGGCTGAACACTCAGATAAGGGTGAATTAACATGCATGACTTCCCCTCAAACAAAACCTCCCAGTTTAGAGGCAGACATAGCTATTGGTGACATCGACACAGACCAGGGGAATCCAAATAGGATAAAAACTGATCTCAACAAATCAGAAGGTAAAGATCTAGAATGTTCCAGAACAGCCACCATGGAGTCAGACAGAACAAAACAATTTGAATCAAACGTCACAAGCTCAAGAAGTGTTGGAGAGGTATCAACGACAAAAAGCCTCCACTCCAGCCCCCATGACGATCAAGAACTAAACGCTAGTCTGGACCGTAGCTGCAGCCGCCTCTTCTCTGACTCTTGGGGGGTCTATGAGACGCAGGAGGAGCCCCACACCTCCCCACCAACACAACCATCCTGCCAGTCCCAACCCCCCAGGGCTATCCAGAAACCCTCCCAGCCCCCCAGGACCATGGTAGTGGAGGGTACAAGACAGCCAGAACTCACCTCCCCACCATCCTCCCGCTCCCAGCCCACAAGGGTGAGGGTCGATGGGGGTATGAGACAGACAGCGATCCCTACCCTCCAGTACTCAGCCATTGAAATCATTGACCTCTCCATCAGTCCTCCTCTGGTCCCTGGTGTATCCGCCCTACCTGTTCCTGGTTTGTCCCCAGGGGAAGTGACTGACACCAGGGCACGAGTTAGGATGGAGAGAGTGGTGGGAGGAGGGAAAGTTCCTGTGTGTAAGGAGTTACTCCAAGAGAAGGTACCGTCTAGTCCAGAGGACTTAAAGAGAGAGAGTCATGGTCCGTATAGTATTTCTGTACCCGTCTCTCCTCCTCACAGTACCAAAGAAGAACCTGAGCTTATAGTTCTGTCTGACTCTAGTGAAGAGATGGAGGTAGGGGATCTAGGACCTACCAGCCCCTCTCCACCACCCCCTACTCGTCTCTCCCAGAACCACCAAGGCTACACCCGAATCACAACTCAATCCAACACAGAACCCAAGAAACCCACCTCGATAACCCAATCAGACACAGAACCTAAGAAATCCAGCTGGAATGAGAAAGAGACTATTGGTGGTTCTGTGAGGGATCCTTCTGTCTCACCTTCAGATCAAGGCCTAGATCCAGATCCTCCTAGTTATAAACCAGGTTCTGCTGGTTCTACTAGTCTTGTGGACTGTTCTGCAGAGATGTCTTGGCTCATCCCGGCCACTCCGCCCCTGCCGTCCAGGAGGACCAGCTCTAGCTCTACCCAGACCTTTAGTAGCATGCGTCGCACTCAGCTCTTTCCTAAGGCCAACTCTTCTTCCTCCTCTTCTGCAGCGTCAGTTTTCTCCTCTCCCACCCTCCCTTTCAGGCCTAGCCGCCAGACCTCCACCACCTCCAACCCACCCAGGGTTTCTACACATTCTGCCCAGACAGAGTCCTCTATTTCTAGGCAGAAATCAGACAGCAGAGGGCTTCGGCACTCCAGCTTGGGTCTCGACCATGACGACCGCTCTTCCCAGAAATACAACAGTGGTTCAGTCGGGTCTGACTGTGCTGCCCGCTCCCCTGGATTCACAGTCCCCTCCAAGTCCCAACCAAAACGCTCCTGCTTTCCCCGCCTGACCCCCTCTCTCTCCGTCATACCAGACCCCTCCACCAAGGGTACCCCTCTCCACAACATCCCCCAGCCAAAAAGCTCCACTCCCCTTTATTCAGATCTACCCAAGCCCTCTGCTTCGTCTCTGGCCTCCCCTCTTCTGAGAGACGGGGAGGGGGACAACGGAACAAGGCAGAGAGGGAGTGGGCTGGGTATCTCTGGGAGCCCATGGAAGAGAGGGGGACTGGGGTCTCTGGGCCTGTCCCTCTCGGACCCTTCCTCGTCCCCACATAAGGAGTCCCTTACCCAACCGAGAGAGAACAGCAGCTCCCCCGGACAACGCCGACCATCCACTGAATCTAAATACTTCCACAGCCCAGGAGATAAAGAGAGGGGGGTGAGAGAGGAATCAGATGAGATGATGAAAATGGAGGAACTGGAAAGGAGTGTAGTGAAAGAGGAAGAGCAGGAGGAAGAGATAGGAGAAGACATGGAGAGGTCCAGTAACAGCTTTCAACAGAGCTTCCTCGGGATGGACGAGCCACCCATGGCCTTTGATGACTCCTGGGGCCTAAACGCAGGAGGAGGGGACACGGACGGAGAACGATCCCAGGCAGTGTGCTTCAGTCTGAGGCTAGAGAGCAGCGGCGGTGGGGCTAGTCCTCCAAGACAGGGCCGGAGAGATGGAGAGATTGCAGGACCATCCTCTACTTTTACCCCCTCTCCTCCTCGTCCTAAAGCCTACACCACCCACTCTTACTCCACCCCCTCTCCACCTCCACCCAACACCACTACACCCCAGGCCAACCCAGAGATCAACGCTAGCCTCCTGGACGCTGAGATCTGGGACGACTGGGGGCAGGAAGAGGATGAGGCTCTTCCTCTCTCTCAGAGGGTGAATCCTGTAGCTCTGGCTCAGAGAGTGGCCCAGCTCAAGACTCCAGGTAATACACTTTCAGCAGTTATACCCCCTTGTATAGAGGTCTTAATGTTTAATCTAGCTAGCTCGGGTTCAAAACCAGCTTCATTACTTCGTACTGTTGAAATATTGAACAGTCTTCCATTCGTGTTATTCTGATCCATATAATGCAATAAACACATTCACTGTTTTGTTACATCTTTTCTTATTTCTCTACCCTTTGACCCCTCTCTCCACAGTGGCCCCCCGTAGGAAAGGCCAGCAGGGCCCCCTGGTCCCCATTACCCCCATGCCCAGCTACTCTGACATGGACACACCTGACCTCAAGAACAAGCTCAACAGGTCTGACTCCCCAACACATCACCTCAGAACTGTCTCTGATATCTCTGCCTTTTTATATTAGTTATTTAATTCATGTGGTCAGGTCACTCCCCCATCACTCCTAGCCTGGTCTAGTCCCCAGTCCTTCTTCCTCCATTGATAGTTATTTGATGATATGTGAGATTACAGGAGCACAATGTATGGCAGTTGTCAGTGTAGTCTGTCTATACCTCCCCCCATCTCTTCTCTACATCCATCTCTCTTTCTGTTACCCTCTCCCTCTTCATATAGTAAAAGTCTGTTGCCATCCTGCTCTGTGTCCTCCCTCTAGATTCGGTGTGCGTCCTTTACCCAAGCGCCAGATGATCCTGAAGCTCAAGGAGATCCACCAGTACACCCACCAGGTCATCAGCTCAGAGTCCGAGGACGAGGCACCTTCCCTGGGTCGCCCCAGAGCCGTCGGGCCCCCACCCACCACCTCCTCCATGGAGCCCACCAGAAAGCCAGTGTCCTGTGCCCAGACTGGGGGGTTTAACGAGCCTAGTGGAAGAGCAGCACCTACCGTCTCCCTGGTGAAACTGCCTGGTAGGGAGGAGGACATGGAGCCTCTCTCTGCCTCTCAGGGATCCAATACGTCCTCCACAGCACCCAGTGAAGACTCTGAGAGGTTAGCACTGGGAGTGTTTTTAACAGGTGTTGTTCATGTATGTATTTGTCTAGAATACTTTGACTGCTAAATTCAAAGTCAAATGTACTGACATTGACACTCCTCTGTTCATCTCCCCCCCCCAATCTATTCTCCAGGTCTAATCCAGAGCAGTGCCTCTCTGACGACTCGGATAACGACGACATTACTGCCTCGCAGTCTGCCTCCAAGCTCCAGGACAACCTCGTCGCTGTCCGTCGTTTCATCCAGTCAGACCCTGACCTCTACGGGCAGATCCTCCACTACCAGCCCCTGGTCCTGTCAGACCTCCAGGCCAGACTCAAGGCCGCGGGTATCCGGCTGGGGGCCGCCAAGCTACTAGACTACCTGGATTCCCAGTGCATTACGTTTACCACAGCCAAGCCTGGACTGAGGGGAGGAAGAAAGAGAAAAGGGAAGTGGGCGACCAGGGCTGGAGGGAGGAGAGGGAGAGGGGCAGCTAAAATGGCAGATTGAAGTTACCTTTGTGGAGGCAAAGGTGGATTTTGAAAGGATTTGCTGGAAATAATTGAGTCTAAACTAAATCAGTGGCAGTTAAAGCTGTAACGCGTTACTACCATTCTGAGTTCTAGTTGGATGTTGAACTGTTTCCTGTTTATATTGGTTGAATGTTGGACTACTATAATTAAGTAATGTTTGTTCTCTTCCTAGTGTCAAGTCCTATCTTTACAGCATGCTATACTAGTCTGGACTATGCTGTTTTCACTGAGTTATTGAACTATGCTGTCCACAAGCCAAAATAGTTAACATTCAAAACCCCTGGATTACCCAGGAATAACTCCAGCACAAAGCAAAATCATGAAAAATATTTTACTGTTGTTCTTTTTCTCCAAAGACCAGCCAAGAAATAGACTTCATTCAATCTGAGCACAACTCATGTTGGGGCAGGGAGGTACTTGTTCAAAAGAAAACACAAGCAGAAGAAAAATCACAGATACTCTTCATGAATTAGTTCTTCTGGTTGATTAGCCAATCAGGAACAGCATTTTCCTTGGAGGTGGAGCGTTCAGTCTAAAAGGTCAAAGTTCATAGCTTCAGGACCATTCAGGGGTACAGCAATGTGTGCGTGTCACACACTCCCCTAGCACAGTGCAGATATCAGTATTCCTTTGAACCCAAAATACTGGGTACAAAATACAGGAAGCCCACTAAACTGTAGCTTCAGAACCAGAATGTCCTCTCTCCACCCCTTCTGATCACAGCTTGGCCCATGTGGCTTCCACACCAGTTAGCTTCTCCTCTTCCTGTCACGACAGGTTAGCGATGTTGGCCAGGAAGCGCTGGGCCCACCACTCCTCCAGGTCTATAGGCACAAAGTCTGTAAGGGGACAGGGAATAGGTGCTAATGAGAGAACATTACTATGATGGTACCTCTGTCTGAATCTCACAAGTCTACACATCCTGAGCACAAGTCTGCATGGAGAGAAGGAGAGGCAATAGTGTGTGCAAAGGAAGGAACCAGTATTGGTGAGATTTTTGCTTATTGAGATATTAAATTTGTGCTTCAAACGCTTCACTCTTTCTCTCTAACTTCAAACACTACAGTACTGTCCATCTACTGTTAAGTAACTGTCCAATGACCTACAGAGTGAACAGGACTGGACAGGTTTTTGTGTGGAATCAGCAACCAGGAGGAGTGCCAGTTTATCCAAGGTGAGAGACTGATAGTTGTTCAGAGACCAGAGAGTTAAACATTAAAACAAAAGCTTGCCTTATGACCTCTCTATCTAGCTGCAGATAAGATGGAGCCAAGAATCGCTTAGCCTGCTGTGTTTCTGTAGACAGTACTGAGACAGACGTTTATAGGGCTAGACAGAAATACACCAAAATGGAGGGTTAAGACCGTGACAAAGTGGAGCATGAGTAGGCGTGCTGATCTAGGATCAGTTCGTCTTTCAGATCATAATAAGATTGTATGGACAGGGGACCTGATCCTTGATCAGCACTCTTACTCTGAGGCTTTATGAATACAGGTCCTGGCATCACATAATTGGATGTAATGAGATAGGAAGTAGACTAGTGTACAGCCTCTCGCATGTATCTCATTGTTACACATCTTCAGTAGAGCAAGATGGAGGCTGATTAAACAACAATGGCGGCTAGTGAATAAGGCCTATAGATACTCACTCTTCGTTGTGGTACTGGGGGTCTTCTCTGCGTACTGCACGGGCCCCTGGCCACATACAGCAGCAGGCTCCACACTGCCTTCTCCTGCCAGCTGCTGCTCTATTTCCTGCCATGCTGCAGAGCGGAGAGAATATACAGAGGCATTAATACACACACTGAAGATACACGTTACAGCAAATAATTTTTTCCATGTGTTATGCTGCAGTTCCTAGGTAGTTGTATAATACACGCAGCCTATGACTACATAAAACCAACTGGGCATGACCGCAGGAAAATGTTTGGGGTGATTAAGAATCCATCTATTGCGATATTACAGTATCGTGGGGTGCTGCAGCACCCGTCGCACAACAACTTCCCGCGGATAGGAAGCTGATGGTTCGTTGTTTTCCTCATATAAATGCCCAATGGAAGTGTTTTAATTTTAAATAAACTGTTCCTCTAGAGGTGTAACGTTGCTTGTGCTCCAAATTCAAATGAAACAGCCAACCATGTGTCCTCGAGTGGACCAGGACAGACTACAGTACATTGCATCAGCCACACTACTAGGAGGAGTTGAGATAAGACTGGAGGTTGTGTGTTTCAACACACCCCTTACACTTTCAAATACACTGTGTTGACTGTATACATTTCTGTGAAAAGCATTTGAATGTAAATGTACCAAAATAAACCAAGCTCACTGTTTTATAAGAAGTGTAAAGGAGCTTTCACCTTAAATTACTTGGTAGTGTTTTCATAGTTTAATTGACAACCGATATCACTTTATAAACACACTGACTGGACTTGACTATTTCATGCACTACAATATAGTGGTTTGCATTGGCAACGGAGTCCAAGGCTTTCTGTAAATGAGTAGAGCTGTGCTCTAAGATGTTTTATAAAAACAAACGGGATATTCCCAGAACTTCCTTCTGATCATTGTCATTGAGCAGTGCTCCAAGAACAGAACAGGTCATGCTGAGACCATTCCATTCTGCTACAAGTCACCCGTCTTCATCAGAGCAGGCTGAAAGTATAGAACAAACTAGCCCAAACTGTCAGAAACAATGTCTCCACTTTTCTACTTGACTGCTTCAATAAAGCGCTCAAGTATTTCTATCAACCATTTACCTTCTCTATGGTTTGAGGATCTTTAACAAACTATAAACTATAACTATTGAGGATCTTTAACAAACTATACCCAAACTCTGTCAGAAAGTATGCCTAGATTTTGGCACTTGATTAAATCATTTAAACTCAGTGGATTCTTGTAGCCATCTTTTATCCTCCGTTTGCTTTCGAGTGTAGGCTTAAACTCCATGTAGTTCTCGCTCTCTCATATATAGATATATATTTTCACACCCCCTGTTTGCTTTAGTGTCTATTCTCCTCATGCATTGGTCCCGTGTGGCTCAGTTGGTAGAGCATGGTGTTTGCAACGCCAGGGTTGTGGGTTCAATTCCCACGGGGGACCAGTACGGGGGAAAAAACACTTTTTAATGAAATGTATGCATTCACTACTGGATAAATGTAGGCATTCACTGCTCTGGATAAGAGCGTCTGCTAAATGACTAAAATGTAAATGTAAATGCAGTCTAGTCCTTGAATGCAGTGATTCTCTCCCAGATAAACATTACTGGTATTGTGGATAGAGTGGCAGTGTCAGATGTAGCCTTGAGTTAACACTGACTCAGTGCTGCTGGTCAACATGTTCAACTATAATGGCCTTCCACTCAACTGATGTAAACTGGAATGTGTATGTGTAACAGTGTAGGTTCCGTCCCTCTATTCGCCCCAACCCGGGCTCGAACCAGGGACCCTTGCACACAACAACTGACACCCACCGAAGCATCGTTACCCATCGCGCCACAAAAGGCCCGTTGCAAGGGGTAACCCTACTTCAAGTCTCAGAGCGAGTGACGTCACTGATTGAAACGCTATTAGTGCACACCACCGCTAACTAACTAGCCATTTCACATCGGTTACATATGCATAAAATGACTTACTATAGGCTCAATAATAACCTTCAAATTGCATATTTGAGAGTCTACAATACTCCTTATACTGTCAGGATGAGAGCCTTATACTGTTTGAGTGAGTGTCCATGGCTCTATGCATGAGAAAAATGGGTAATGTCTCATCTGTCTAGTAGTCAATGCGTCTCACCTTCGTACACAAATCGGACATTCTCTTCATGGGCCGGGGTGAAGCCTTCAGATGTGGTGTCTTCCTTCTGTGAGGCTGCAGTGTGGTATCTCTTCCCGTTCAGGCGATTAAACACTATCTTAGGGGTTGGAGAACTAGACAGATAGAAAGTAACTGTGTGAAATCGTATTGTGTTACGCCTCTGGAAAGCTGGTCTTGCTTCAGAAATGTATATGCTGGGCACTAGATTATACTTTTTGCATAAAACCCAAAAGGACTTTATTTTTTTATAGAATAAAACTATTGTCCATCCAGGATGGACGTTTTTTCTTTGGCATCACCTTCCATTAAAATGATACACATACATTCTCACATCACACCTGTTTAAACCAGTCAGTCCGTCCGTCATACTGCATACACTAAAAACAGAGGACATTGATGCGTTCACTCACAACTGACCGCTGTCCCAACTGCACTGCATAGATAAGTACATATCCTGATGCAAAGTAAATTGGATATCTAGCCTAGAGGTTCAGTGGCTGTCTGGAACAGAGCTCTCTAACCCTGTTCCTGGAGTGCTACTGTCCTTTAGGTTTTTGCTCCAACCTTAATCTAGCGCACCTGATTCTAATAATTAGCTGGTTGATTACAACTGGGGTTGGAGTGAAAACCTACAGGAGGGTTTCTCTCCAGGAACAGGGTTGAAGAGCCCTGGTCTAGAATATTCAGGAATTCTCTTCTCCCACATCGCATGTCATGCCCACTCCGCTACCATAGAAATGTAAGGTTTGGTGGGAATCCTCTGAACCTACTTCCTTACACAATGATGTTGCTACGGAGACAACAGCAGACGGATTATAAAAGTCTGTGGAGTGATTCCCAGGAAACGACTGAATGACTGTGCTATTATGTAACACGCGTGCATTAAAAACTACATTGTATGAATGCATTTTATCCTGTATTAAAAATATACCAACGTATGTAGCCAATGACAGGAAAAAAAGCTTGCTTACTCAACCAAATGCACCATTGCTAAAGTTGTGTGCCCTTGCAGAGCGCGCGAGGCATATTTCACTTTGAACGCATGCTACGTTCTTAGGGCATGTTGCTCATAGTTCTACAATGTAACCACCTACCGATTCCCCACGCTCGAATGGCTGTTCACAAATGTTAATGTTTCTCTACTGCGTTTGGACAGTAAACAAATGGCCAAAGTTAGCACGCGCTGCTAGCCAGCAAGCCTGTCAGCTAACCTCGCAAGGTCAGACCGTTTCCAAACAATTTAGAAAACGTTGCAATCACACTTCAACGATACAATGTCATTTATCGGTGTGTCGATACTATATTTCAGTAAACATACAGGATTACGAACGTTCTAAGATGAATTTCCGTGAATCGTGACGTACTACAAAAATGATAGTGGAATCAACGTTACATGATCATGTTTATTCCACTATACGCCACACACGTACCATGGATTCTTCAGCTGACTGGTTTGCTCGCGCTTCTTCATATGATTATGATAAATGCAATATGGCAACTTACTTTGAGGATAACCAGGGGGTCGGTTTGAGCTTCAAGTCGTTGGTTTTATTCTCAATTTGCTGCGTGGGACCTGAAATGGAAATAGAATAGCAAGGTGGCACTGATCACAACATGCATGTTTGTCATTAAAATATACTTTTAAATCCGACAGATCTAATCGCCTAGGTTCAATTAAACACAGTTCCGTGCTCATTATATAGGTTTTGAAAAGTGTACTACTGCTTTATTGACATGATTCGAATGCTACTATCGATTATATCAATAATATAGGCAATACATAATTGAACTGAAGAGAAACAATAATTACATAACTGATGCTCACCTGTCCTGCGCTGTGTAACAAGTTTACTGGGACCTCTAGTAATAGTGTACATCATGTGAAAGCCGAGAACTTCAGTGTTGCGAAGGAAAAATAAGTGGGTTATCTTCAAACAAGTCGAGAGTGGTGTGATAGCCTACAATGTGTCGACTCCAAATACCGTGGTGGTCTTTAAATCGATCCCCTTTTTGGTCGAGTTCTCTTGACGCAGCCACGTTGGGAAAATTATAGCGCCTGTTTTTCCAAGTCAGCTGCTCAGTGCTACGTAGCCTACGTCTCCGGTTCGGTGAAGAGATCTCGGTACTGCTACTGCAATGTGCTCCTTGTCCTGTGCTTGTCGCCGCTACGAATAAGCATATGTTTGGTTTAAGAGGCAGTCTGCTAGTGCTTCAAGGGTATAGCCAATAGGTCAGCCAAGGTGATTCAATACTGATATGGAATTCAAACGTCTGTTGAAGAAACTCCAACCCTTCCGATCAGTGTTTTTGAATAGAACATACAGTTAGTTATATTGATTAAATTCCCCTTTGTGAGAGGCAACCCTATCCTACAGTACGCGTACAAACAGTGACACCGCACACATGATTTCATCATGACAGTCATGTCTCACTACACACCCCCAACCGTCGCGGTTTTAGAGGAGGAGCGCCCTTCAGAACGCACTACTGCTGACCTATCACCCGGTAATCCGAGCACGTGGAGATTTGAAGCCTATTCACGATGAGCAGGCTTAACATTTGGAATGAAAATGGGGAAGTTAAATCAGATTGCTGAAGTCCATTTTTTACCACCACAAATGTTCTCTGATTTAACACGAGTCATTATGCAAACACAGCCTTGGGCTTTTTAGTAGTGGCACTGCATCTCAGTGCAAGATACGTCACTACAGTCCCTGGTTTGATTCCAGTCTGATCTGGCTGTGATTGGGAGTCCCATAGGGTGGCACACAGTTGGCCCAGCATTGGCTGGGGTAGGCCATCATTGTAAATAAGAATTTGCTCTTAACTGACCTGCATAGTTAAATAAAAAAAATATATATTTGCATAAGGCATGCATTTTGGTTGTTGTGGAATAGCCTAGTATGTATGTTCAAAATACATATTGGGAGTCAGAATATAGACATGTTTGGTAACTGAAGCTCGTCGGTGACAAGAGGAGGCTCAGACAGGCTTAACCAGGGTAATACTAGTCTACCTAGGCTTCACCCTGCCCCCTACACTCAGACACATCTGCTCTATATAGGTCAATGTATGGGACTAACCCTAATCCTGCCTCCTATCATCAAGGACCTCAGCCACCCGAGCCAGGGCCTGTTCACCCCCCTACCTTCTAGAAGGCGGAGACACTACAGGCGCCTCAAAGCTGTGACCAAGAGATTGAAACCACTCGCCGGCCTCCGCACAGTACCCTGCCCTGAACTTTACTCACTGTTACTAGCCGGGCTACCACAGTACCCTGCCCTGAACTTTACTCACTGTTACTAGCCGGGCTACCACAGTACCCTGCCCTGAACTTTACTCACTGTTACTAGCCGGGCTACCACAGTACCCTGCCCTGAACTTTACTCACTGTTACTAGCCGGGCTACCACAGTACCCTGCCCTGAACTTTACTCACTGTTACTAGCCGGGCTACCACAGTACCCTGCCCTGAACTTTACTCACTGTTACTAGCCGGGCTACCACAGTACCCTGCCCTGAACTTTACTCACTGTTACTAGCCGGGCTACCACAGTACCCTGCCCTGAACTTTACTCACTGTTACTAGCCGGGCTACCACAGTACCCTGCCCTGAACTTTACTCACTGTTACTAGCCGGGCTACCACAGTACCCTGCCCTGAACTTTACTCACTGTTACTAGCCGGGCTACCACAGTACCCTGCCATGAACTTTACTCACTGTTACTAGCCGGGCTACCACAGTACCCTGCCCTGAACTTTACTCACTGTTACAAGCCGGGCTACCACAGTACCCTGCCCTGAACTTTACTCACTGTTACTAGCCGGGCTACCACAGTACCCTGCCCTGAACTTTACTCACTGTTACTAGCCGGATACCACCAGGTACTCAACCCTGCACCTTAGAGACTGCTGACCTATGTCCATAGTCACTGAACACTGGTAGTAGCCTGGGCTTCAGACTTTGCTTATGTTGTTTTAAGAGGTGAGGGGAAAGCCTTTGGCAGAGGGTTGAAACAACATGGTAGACACTGCATACAGACAGAGAGAGAGAGAGAGAGAAGCTGAACAAATATACTTCATCCATACTATCCTTGTTTATTTTTCCATTCCTATAAGATTATTTCACTCGAGTTAATGCATCTTATTAGGTTAGTATTTCATTGGAAGGCTGGTTGGATTCCCACAGACTTTCTTGTTTCAGTTAGACTATCCCATAAAAGCACATTATTGCACTGTGTGAGAATGAAGTGTTCATATTTCCACAGATCCTTGACACTTGGAATGGTCGTGGATTCAAAATGACATATGTACGAGCTGTGGTCCCGTGCGGCTCAGTTGGTAGAGCATGGCAGCTTGCAGCACCAGGGTTGTGGGTTCAATTCCCACAGGGGACTATTATGAAAATGTATGCACTCATTAGTGTAAATCTCTCTAGATAAGAGCGTCTGCTAAATGACTAAAATGTAACTGTGCAGTAGGTACACTCCTGAGTTGGTTATTACAGTACATAGGTGAACATGGAGACATGTTGTTCACTAAATGAAGTCTCCCTGTAATTTCAAGGCTATTGTATTGTACTGAATATTTGTATCATGTGTCTCGGGCATACAATACACAGTAAGTTAAGTAACACAGGGTTAAACTGTATGTGTCCAATATGGGATTTTAACTCACTTCAGTGTGTGTGTGTGTGTGTGTGTGTGTGTGTGTGTGTGTGTGTGTGTGTGTGTGTGTGTGTGTGTGTGTGTGTGTGTGTGTGTGTGTGTGATGTCCATCCACTGTGTTCAGTAGTGAGGATCACAGTCCTCCAGTAGGCTGTCAGTGATGTAGTTGACGTTGAGTATCTCCTGGTAGTATTGTTTCTCCTCAGCTGTGTTGACTGTCCAGCCCACCACCTCAACCCCTCTCTGGGCCCAGTACTGGACATAGTCCCTGGGGGTGGAAGAGAGAGTCAATAAGGAATCAATGGCCAATCAAATCAATACATGTTATGTGAAATGTAAATGAGATGTTGTGTAATAAAGGGAGACTTAGTGATTTTAGCCCTTTTATCTACTACCCAAAAGTCAGATGACCTCATGCAGTGGAGGCTGCTGAGGGGAGGACGGCAACATCATAATGGCTGGAACTGAGCGAATGTAATGACATCAAACACATGGAAACAACGTGCTTGATGTTGTTGATACCTTTCCACTCCAGCCATTACCACGTGCCCATCCTCCACTATTATGGTGCCGCCACCACCCCCAAAATGAACTCACGGATACCACTTCTATGTCTCTGTGTCCAGTATGAAGGAAGTTAGAGGTAGTTTCGTGAGCCAATGCTAACTAGCGTTACCCATAGACCTCCAGTCATTGCGCTATCTGCTAGCATGCTAGATAAAATCCCAAAGTATCCCTATAACAGTGGTTATTGAGGGTGTGTACACTTCAAACAGCTAACGATGTGGGTAACCGTTGTGGCGTGTAGTAACAACAAAGCAGCAGTACATAAGGGCTAGAGCAGCAAATATTTCCTTTCATCAGAGGATACATCGCTCCTTCAAGCGGAATCATGTCATTATATAGAGGTCTAAAGTAGTGCACTATATAGGGAATGGACATAACCCCCTCAGGAGGTTGAAAAGATTACGGCTGCACCATTGAGAGCATCTTGACTTGTTGCACCACTGCTTGGTATGGCAACTGCACCGCCCTCGAAGGCGCGACAGAGGTTGGTGTGGACAGCCCAGTGCATCACTGGGGCCGAGCTCCCTGCCATCCAGGACCTCTATATCAGGCAGTGTGAAAGGAAGGCCTCGTCAATTATCTTGAAAAAACGTATACTTAAAAACTGGAAATCAACCAATCCTCTGTCGTTAACACAATGGAAAGGTTAAATGCTTTATTATCGCAATGTTAAAAGTATGTGGTGGACAGAGAGAAACAAAATGGTTCAGTTTGAGGTCATGTGGCGGAGAGCGATGCGGGCGCTGGAGATGGGTGTGTGAGCAGGTAGGTCTCGGCAGGCGTGATGTAGTTGTTGTTTGTATGTGTATGTTTTATATTGTAAAGAAAAAAAAAGGTACAAAAACAATAAAGACCCTGAAAATCATTAAAGACTCCGGCCATCCAAGCCATAGACTATTTTCTCTGCTGCCGCATGGCAAGAGGTACCGGTGCAACAAGTCTGACACCAACAGGCTCCTGAACAGCTTCTATCCCTAAGCCATACGACTGCTAAATACCTAACAAATGGCTACACAGATGATCTGAGTCGCCTCTTGAATGTTTATATTTTTTGCACTGTCTTTATGCACACTCACAGGACTCAACACACTCACAGGACTCAACACACTCACTCACACTCATTTATATTGACTTTACGCATACATACAATCATCATATACTCTGCTGCTACTCTGTTTATCATATATTCTGATGCCTAGTCACCTTACCACTATACATATCTACCTATATAGATCCAGTATCCCTGTACATTATAATATGGTACTGACCCTGTATATAGTATGTTTACTCCATACATATCTACCTCTATAGATCCAGTATCCCTGTACATTATAATATGGTACTGACCCTGTATATAGTATGTTTACCCCTATACATATCTACCTCTATAGATCCAGTATCCCTGTACATTATAATATGGTACTGACCCTGTATATAGTATGTTTACCCCTATACATATCTACCTCTATAGATCCAGTATCCCTGTACATTATTATATGGTACTGGAACTGACCCTGTATATAGTATGTTTACCCCTATACATATCTACCTCTATAGATCCAGTATCCCTGTACATTATAATATGGTACTGACCCTGTATATAGTATGTTTACCCCTATACATATCTACTTCTATAGATCCAGTATCCCTGTACATTATAATATGGTACTGACCCTGTATATAGTATGTTTACCCCTATACATATCTACTTCTATAGATCCAGTATCCCTGTACATTATAATATGGTACTGACCCTGTATATAGTATGTTTACCCCTATACATATCTACCTCTATAGATCCAGTATCCCTGTACATTGTAATTACGGTATTGGAACTAACCATATATACAGTTGAAGTCGGAATTTTACATACACTTAAGTTGGAGTCATTAAAAGTAATTTTTCAACCCCTCCACAAATTTCTTGTTAACAAACTATAGTTTTGGCAAGTCGGTTAGGACATCTACTTTGTGCATGACAAGTAATCTTTCCAACAATTGTTTACAGACAGATTATTTCACTGTATCACAATTCCAGTGGGTCAGGAGTTTACATACACTAAGTTGACTGTGCCTTTAAACAGCTTGGAAAATTCAAGAAAATTATGTCATGGCTTTAGAAGCTGATAGGCTAATTGACATCATTTGAGTCAATTGGAGGTGTACCTGTGGATGTATTTCAAGGCCTACCTTCAAACTCAGTGCCTCTTTGCTTGTCATCATGGGAAAATCAAATGAAATCAGCCAAGACCTCAGAAAAACATTTGTAAACCTCCACAAGTCTGGTTCATCCTTGGGAGCAATTTCCAAACGCCTGAAGGTACCATGTTCATCTCTATAAACAATAGTACCCAAGTATAAACACCATGGGACCACGCAGCCGCCATACCGCTCAGGAAGGAGACGCGTTCTGTCTCCTAGAGATGAACGTACTTTGGGGTGAAAAGTGCAAATCAACCCCAGAACAACAGCAAAGGACCTTGTGAAGATGCTGGAGGAAACGGGTACAAAAGTATCCATATCCACAGTAAAACGAATCCTATATCGACATAACCTGAAAGGCCGCTCAGCAAGGAAGAAGCCACTGCTCCCAAACTGACATAAAAAAGCCAGACTACGGTTTGCAACTGCACATGGGGACAAAGATCGTACTTCTTGGAGAAATGTCCTCTGGTCTGATGAAACAAAAATAGAACTGTTTGGCCATAATGACCATCGTTATGTTTGGAGGAAAAAGGGGGAGGCTTGTAAGACGAAGAACACCATCCCAACCGTGAAGCACGGGGGTGGCAGCATCATGTTGTGGGGGTGCTTTGCTGCAGGAGGGACGGGTGCACTTCACAAAATAGATGGCATCATGAGGTAGGATAATTATGTGGATATATTGAAGCAACATCTCAAGACATCAGTCAGGAAGTTAAAGCTTGGTCGCAAATGGGTCTTCCAAATTGACAATGACCCCAAGCATACTTCCAAAGTTGTTACAAAATGGCTTAAGGACAACAAAGTCAAGGTGTTGGAGCGGCCATCACAAAGCCCTGACCTCAATCCCATAGAAAATTTGTGGCAGAACTGAAAAAGCGTGTGCGAGCAAGGAGGCCTACAAACCTGACTCCGTTACACCAGCTCTGTCAGGAGGAATGGGCCAAAATTCACCCAACTTATTGTGGGAAGCTTGTGGAAGGCTACCCGAATCATTTGACCCAAGTTAAACAATTTAAAGGCAATACTACCAAATACTAATTGAGTGTATGTAAACTTCTGACCCACTGGGAATGTGATGAAAGAAATAAAAGCTGAAATAAATCATTCTCTTTACTATTATTCTGACATTTCACATTCTTAAAATAAAGTGGTGATCCTAACTGACCTAAGACAGGGAATTTTTACTAAGATTAAATGTCAGGAATTGTGAAAAACTGAGTTTAAATGTATTAGGCTAAGGTGTATGTAAACTTCCGACTTCAACTGTAGCTTACTTACGTTCTCGTGATCTTCTTACATTTCTTGTGTGTTTTTGTTCTACCTTCATTTATTTTATAGTACTACATTGATATTGATAACTGCATTGTTGGGATAACAGCTTTTCACTGTCCTTCTGCACGTGACATTAAAACTTAATGTAGTGCACAAAATAGGGAATAGGGTGCCATTTTGGACTCTAAATAGACAGCGGTGACTCACAGTGATATGAAGTTCTTCTGCACCAGGAAGGCAGAGACGCCACAGAGGTTCCAGAGCAGGTGGTGGTGGGCCCAGTCCAGTATCACGTCTAGCACCTGCATCCAGTGGTGTTTCCAATGCGACGAGAAGCGTGGCGTGCCGTCACCATACCGACTAAGGCTCCATGGCCGGTGGGTCAGCGCCGTCACCACTTCCGGGTCAGCCTGACGCATCTGGGATCAGGGGTTAGATGGCAATGGAGAGAAAGAGAGAAGGGATTTTACTACAAGTTTATCAGGTCAAATCTTTCAAATGTCTATCTGTAATCTAATGTTCTTCCCATAGCGAAGCTGAAATTAAAATGGCTGCCATTTCATGGAAACTTAAATCCATTGTTAGTCCTCTCATACAGAGAGATAGACACATCTAACCCAGTAGCCATATAGACAGACAGCCCACTACTCTCCTCTTGCCAACCTAACAGTCCACAGTTACCCTGTAGATGACTTTGGGCTCAAAGGAACAGACGATGCTGGTGTTGTAAAGCACAGGGTGTTTCTGATACATCTCCTTTAAGGCTGCCGCTGCCTGGGAGAGGAGAGGAGAAGAACAGAACATGAAAAAGTAATTAATACACTTTCTGTTTGTTTGTAGAGTCTGGGTGTATATGTGTACCCCTCAGACCCACTGGTGAGCCAGCAACTGTTGGGGGTCAGTTAGATCAGTGTTTCCCAGACTGTGGGGCGTGCGAAGGGGTAGGCAGAGGGGCTGCAGAGTCGTCGCCTACCCCCCCAAAAGGAACTCAGTCGGGCCTTAAACTTCCTCTTGAATGTTGCAATAGTTGAATGCACGAGGTGCAATTTCGAAAATTGGGTTGGGCATCATCAGTTCCTCTTGTCATGTTAGTCATTGCAGACCTTAGAGAGATAGTTATAACTTGTCAGAATTGTCTTATTGTATGAGTCACTCAGATATGATATGAACACACAATGTGAAGAATTGTGGGATATTTGCTTTAAAACAGCAAAAGATGTTCCCCCACTGATGGAAGAGGGGCCAGAGTGGAACAGTTTGGGAACCACTGATTAGATGACTGCTCTCAATTCTTAGTTTCCTGAACTGAAGTGGACCACTGACCAAAACAACAGACTTTCAACGGGCCTAGCTGGTCCATGACTGGTCTAAAAGTGTACTGTTAAACAGCAAACAACAGAATTATCAAGCTTAGGCTTAAGAAGAAGACAAAGAAGTACTCAGTAGTGTGAAACTGTGTATATTCACACAAATCTTTATCTGAGGCTCCCGATTGGCTGTACCTCATCTGGGTGACCTTTGACATCAAAGTAGATGGTGAGCTGCAGTTTGATGCATTCCTCCACAGCCTCCTGCAGAGTGGGGACCTTCTCTCCCTGGAACTTGTCACTGTAGGAGCCACATAACATATACCGTGCCATCATTGGTCCTGTCCCAGCTAACTAATAAGCACAGAACTCAATTTAAACCATGATGAGTTATTTATTTGAATATGTGTTTTAGTGTTGGGAACAAAAACGTGCACACACTGCGACCTCCAGGACCGGAGCTGTCCTACAGTTTCACTCCATCTCTCTCTTCCTCTTTCCTCTCACCTGAGTCGGTGCTTAGCGGCTGCGTCCAGTTTACTCAGCTCAGAGAAGCTTAGCTGTGTGAGGGGTCCCGACCCGTTGGTGGTTCGGTCTACAGTCTCATCATGCATCAGAACAGGGACTCCATCTGATGTGAACTCCAAGTCCAGCTCTACGCCGGTCGCCCCGTTCTTATGGGCCTAGAGATGCAGAGAGAGGGAGATGAGACGAGGTTAGAAAAGGAGATGGTATGAAGTGAAGCAAGGTGGTGCTTTCTTGACCGGATCGCCATAATCACCTGGAGACTATGTAAGGGTAGAGCGAGCGAGAGAGAATGCTGTGGCTTTCAAGAACCACGAATCCTTGTTGAACAAATACTTCTCTCCTCGACTTCCTGACTCACCTCCCGGATGGCAGCCATGGTATTCTCCGGCGCATCATGCCCTCCACCCCGGTGAGCGACTAGGGACACCCCACCCGAAGCAGCGTTCTTAGCGGGCCGAAGCACCTGTCTCGCGTGGCTGGTCGGGACTTGGGGAAAACGGAACATGATCAGAAAGGCATAGAGGCAGGCGGTGAGGGCGATGGACCATATCGTGCTACGTGTTCCGAGGAGAACGAACGCGAACACCACAGATAATAGGGCGATTTCGTCTCCGAGTTGCAGCATTTTTGCGCCGAGTCCATACGGTCACTGACTCACAATTCTGCGGTGTAGACTGTCCAACACACTTCTGCTATGCTGTTGGACAGACATCAGTGCATTAACACTGTCACAAAGTTACCAGTTCTTAATAGGCCAATGAGGTTGGAAAGATGTCTCAATAGTGTTCCAGTTGGCTGCAAGCAGTGACACTTCTTTGGAAGATCGGAACTCAGGACTCCACCGAAGATTGTCTTGACATGCCTTCTTCAGTCTATGCAGAAGCAAGACACAAAATAATTCAGTGGCTACATTTGAAATCGTTAGCGTAGTTTCACAACATCCTATTCACATGATCAAACAGCAACATTGTTGCCTCATGACTGTCATATTGGATCTCCCACTTTCCGTTTTAATAGGTTTGTGGAACCTAAAGTTTAAATAAAATGTAAAAGACTTGCGCAATAAATATCCTGCTTTTCAAAAATAATTATTGTTCACAAGAGGGCGGAATTGCTCTTGGAACATTGCGTAAATTACTTCCTGTGCCAAAGTGCAAGGTCTGACCTAGCCATCTGGCTAACAGCGTGAATGATACCTTCCTGAGATGTTTTCTCACATATTTTGCAAGACAGAAGCCAGCTAACATGGTTGGTAAATTAGTTATTTCTTATTGTCGTTTGACTCAATATTAGACTATCAGTTGTATAGCCATTAATATAGAATAGAGTAAAACAGAATACCGTTAGAATAAATTGGATGAATGAGGATGCAGCAACATAATTGGTTCTCTGTTGTATGGCTTCTTGCTCTCTAAACAGCTTGTAGTTTTAAACAAAAACAAAGTATTTTTGTATTTCTCATGTCTCCATCTGTTGCCCTCTGCCCCTCTCCTGCTATCTCTACCCTATTTCTCTCCCCTACCCTCTCTCTGTCTCTATCCCACAGCATAGGTCTACAACACTCTTCCCTCGGCTGTCCTTCCATGTGCTGGCCCACTGCAGAGGATACGTGTTGAGAGGCAGCTCAAGGTCGCTAATCTGTGGCCCACAACCCCATGTAGTCAGCCGACTGGGCCCAAGATGGACGCCTAGTATCCAACACAGCTACCCAGTAACCCCATCCCCCCACGTCACTGCTCTCGCCAAATACTCTGACTTATCCACCCAAAAATACAACCTCATCTACTCCTTACCTCACATCAAACTCCTGAGAGCGGTCTCCCGACTCAAACTGCTCCAAACCGGAATCACCATGCTCTTACTCCCGCCCGTCTACTACATGTATTCCCAAGGAGATGCTTCGTACCTGCTGGTTAGCTACAGCACGGGGATAGCGGCGTTCGCCGCCGCCATGCTCTACTCGGCCAGTCACTACCTGAGACGCGTCGTCGGGATGATGTACCTGGATGAGTCCCAGACGACGCTGAAAGTGTCTCACCTGACGTTCTGGGGAAGCAGGAAGGACGTGTATCTGCCCGTGACGGACGTTATGACTCTGGGGGACACCGGGGACTCCATAGGGGAGACTATATTGAGGTTGAAGCGATATAGTAGTTCTGAGACGCTGTACTTCTCGACTAGACTGGGACGTGTGGTGGATAGGCAGGCCTTTGAGAAAGTGTTTGGGACTTTGATTTTATGTTTTTATAGGGCTTTTCAGAGTCAAACCAAGCTGTACTGAGCCGAACAGAGCCCAGCCAAGCATCCACTATAGTTCCTGGAACTGTGATGAAAAGATCTGAGCCAGCAGTTGGGTTCGGGTCGACACAGTGATGTGAAAAGGGTATTTTATGTTGTGAGCATTTGAAATGTTGTATATTCTGCAGCTAAAGAGATGCCTACCTACATATACTGGTCTGTTCTGCCACATTTCTTGACTACTGTGTGCGACCAAAAGAAACCGTGACATTTGTGTTGGACAGCTGCACACACTCACAGCCTTCAATAAATACACCCTGATTATTTAAGCAAAAATATTTTTTATTTTAAGGTACAGTACACAAAACACTATACAGAAAATGTCTACATTTATTTGACCTTTAGAAAGTCCATTGCAATCAATCAGCTCACAGTCAATTATGGAAATAATTTTCTTAAAGCGTTGGAGTGAAATAATGTACAGTAATATACAGGAGTGTATACCCTGATGGTCGTCGATTAAGATCTTGAAGAACCATCTGCCCTTAATGGCCATATACCCTTAATCTTCACCCAGGACAGCCAGAAGAGGACTTGCCACCCCTCAGAGCCTGGTTCCTCTCTAGGTTTCCTCCTAGGTTCCTGCCTTTCTAGGGAGTTTTTCCTAGCCACCGTGCTATTACATCTGCATTGCTTGCTCTTTGGAGTTTTAGGCTGGATTTCTGTGAAAGCACTTTGTGACAACTGCCGATGTAAAAAGGGCTTTGTAAATACATTTGATTGATTGGAGGAGTGTCGACCTCTTTACTGCAGATTGACAGTGTATGGGTCTGTTTGAGCAGGGCCACATTGGATTCCTGTGTAGACTCTACTTGAGCTCAGCGATAGCATCATTAAAGATATCCAGGAAGAGATGAGCATGGTGTTCCGTGAACACCAGAGCTGGTCGGAACCGGATAGACTGGGTTCCACAGCCCCCTAGAACCACACCTGGAACAAGAAAACAACAACATAAATAGTATTCATTCTTTACTAACGAGCCAACGATTCACTTGATAGTACCTTATAGATACTAAGCTAGTAAATATTATGCTGGATATTGTCCTGCATGCCCTTGAATAATTTGATAATCTTGCTAAATTGATAGTCTTATTCTTTTAGGTTATTCATCACATCCTACATGCTAAGAGTCTTACCCTTATTCCTGGCCTGGAGGACACATCACATCCTACATGCTAAGAGTCTTACCCTTATTCCTAGCCTAGAGGACTCATCACATCCCACATGCTAAGAGTCTTACCCTTATTCCTGGCCTAGAGGATTCATCACATCCCACATGCTAAGAGTCTTACCCTTATTCCTGGCCTAGAGGATTCATCACATCCCACATGCTAAGTGTCTTACCCTTATTCCTGGCCTGGAGGATTCATCACATCCTACATGCTAAGAGTCTTACTCTTATTCCTGGCCTAGAGGACTCATCACATCCTACATGCTAAGAGTCTTACCCTTATTCCTGGCCTAGAGGACTCATCACATCCCACATGCTAAGAGTCTTACCCTTATTCCTGGCCTAGAGGACTCATCACATCCCACATGCTAAGAGTCTTACCCTTATTCCTGGCCTAGAGGATTCATCACATCCTACATGCTAAGTGTCTTACCCTTATTCCTGGCCTGGAGGATTCATCACATCCTACATGCTAAGTGTCTTACTCCTATTCCTGGCCTAGAGGTTTATCACATCCTACATGCTAAGTGTCTTACCCTTATTCCTGGCCTAGAGGACTCATCACATCCCACATGCTAAGAGTCTTACCCTTATTCCTGGCCTAGAGGACTCATCACATCCTACATGCTAAGAGTCTTACTCTTATTCCTGGCCTAGAGGACTCATCACATCCCACATGCTAAGAGTCTTACCCTTATTCCTGGCCTGGAGGACTCATCACATCCTACATGCTAAGAGTCTTACCCTTATTCCTGGCCTGGAGGATTCATCACATCCCACATGCTAAGAGTCTTACCCTTATTCCTGGCCTAGAGGATTCATCACATCCTACATGCTAAGAGTCTTACCCTTATTCCTGGCCTTGAGGATGAGGTTGTTGCGTGTGTCTTCATCCTTAACATCGATGGCACAGAACGTCCCAATGCCCCTCGCTCTACTGAGCAGGTGGGGGTACTTATCCTTGAAGAGAGAGGAGCGGGGTGATGCATGCTATGTCTCACACACACACACTACAAACGACCACTCTCCCTCTACTCACAACCACAGTAAATATCAAACAGTGATCATTCGTCACTCCCCTAACAGTGACTCCTGACCTTTGACCCTAACTCACCTGTAGGTTGTAGAGTCCCTCCAGGATGACCTTGCCTGACCTCTTGGCCTGGTCCAGCAGGTTCTCTGTCTTGATGACCTTTATGACCTCGGTCAGCAACAGGTTCTTAGTGTGGTCTCCAAGCCACGTGTTGAAGATCCTGAACGGCTGGAGAAGAAAATAACAAAGGAGAGGAGAGAAGAAGCAGAGAGGAGAGATGAGAGAAGAGCAGAGAAGAGAAAGAAAAGGAAATAAGGTTAAAAGGTTGATATAAAAGTACCACACATACACCCACACACACATACACACACTACCTTGTCAGGCTGAAAGCTATTTTTCTGGTAGTATCCTCCTGTCAGCATCTTCTTGCTGAAGGAGACGATGTCAGCGGGGTCGTCCAATCCCCAGTGCTCGTGGGCCCAGAATTTCCCCGTAGACCCGCCCCCTGTCTGCACCTCATCCACTAGGAAGGCACAGCCATGCTGACGGACACACAAAGGTCAGTAGGTTGAAATGACTAAAGACCTGTGTAATTAAAATACTGTTTACAGTGTACTTACACAGTAAAGTACTGATTTCTAGATGAGTGTACCTTGATAACTTCATATTATTTACCAATCAATGTATTTAGAGAAGTATTTGATAAAACACACCTTGGTAGGTGGTTTATACCAAGCCTCAATTAAAGGAATTCTACTCAATATCTACTAATTTGATCATTTTCATTAACAATCAAGAGATTCAAATCAAATCAGTTAGATTGTCAGCATGATTCATATCCCTCCAGATGCTCTGTACTCTGTCTATAACCAGTAAGGATCCTTACTCTACCTTCTTGGTGATTCCCCTGAGCTTCCTGTAGAAGTCGAAGGAGGCGTGGTTATCCCCTCCCTCTGCCTGGATTGGCTCGATCACCACCCCCGCCACGTGCCGACCCTTCTGATTCCACTTCACTATCAGGTCCTCCACCTGAGATGGGAGGGATTAAACGAGGGATGAGAGGAATAGAGGCAGGAATGAAGGTCAGGGGGGAGAATGAAAGAAAGGATGGATGAAAAAAGTTGGAAGATGAGTAGGAATGAGGGACGAGTCAAAAGGGATGGATGAAAGTTAGATGGATGAGGGGAATGGATTGATGAGAGGAATAAGGGATGCGAGTCAGTTGGATGCTCAGATTAGGAAGAAGATACTGTATAGAGAGGGAGCGACTCAGACCTCCTCCAGGCAGCGGGCCTCCTCCTGTGCGTTCTCCCTCTCGAACTGGCCCAGAGGGTACCTCAGCTGGGGGAAGGGGGCGATGGGCCAGTCAAAAGATGGCACGTCTAGCTTCTGGATGGCCTTGGTGTGAGTGGTGGCCAGACAGCCTGGGAGAATAGGAGAGCCTTGAGTTCAGACTTGATATTATGTGGCTCTAAAACCCATGTATTGGCATTGCAATGACCTACATCCCAGTTGAAAGTACTTTGTGTACCCACTCAGTACCCTAGTCAGACTGTATCAGCCTAAGTAATTACTATGTAAGTACATATTAAAGTCTTACCCAGAGTTCTTCCGTGAAATCCGCCCATGAAGGACAGAAGAGTCAGGTCAGGGCAGCCAGGAACCTGGAAAAAGAACGAGAACACCAGACTGAGAAACTGCTGGCCCTATATAACAAAATTACAAACCGGAGAGTTGTGAGGGAGCGTGAGTTACCTACCTGGTTGATGACACTAGTTCTTACTTCCTCTGGAGTTGGTTCCGGAGTTCCTCTCATCTTGTTCTAAGATACACATAGAGTAAAAGCCTGCTATATATACAGGCCATATTTAATATAGACTTTATAAATGCGTTACTGTCCATGGTCCTGCCCTTACTCTGTACCAGATGAAGATGGCTTTGTAGGCGTTCTCATTGGAGCAGGATCCACAGGCCATGGTCTGGACCCGGCTGAAGCCCTTGGGTGCCACCTAGTGGACAAAGGGAGGAAGCGCACCAGTCATGTCAGCACTTGAGTTATTTGATTTCATTCCATTTATTCTTGGGTTTGAATCCGTTAAAAAAGTACAAAGTCCAGGGGATAACACAATACAGTATCATAGAACACATATTTCCAATGTTGTCCTCTGTGTCCTGATATGTGTAGAAAATGTATGCATGGTTAGTAATAGTGTTAAACAGGCTGTGATGTTATATTCCGAGGTGTATTTGATATCAAACTTACTGCCATCAGGCCGTTGACAAGCTTCTCAGAGAATTGCTCTGGTGGCATCATCCCAAGAGCTGGTCGGTTGACAAATGTTCCCTGACACAGATTGTAGAAAACAGTTACACATTATCAATGGCAAATCTAATGTTTTTCAATTCTCAACATCAACTTTGATGCTTACCATATTTTTCGGATCCGTCATGACTTTTGTGAGTGCCGGGTGATTGTATCCTGGAAATCACAGAGAGAAAAACTTACATTTGAAGTCTTTGGGTCTTTCAGTGCTTTGACTCATCCTTGTGGTCCAAGAGTTTTTCCTGACCAGGAACAACTCTGGGTCGTATAGAATAGAATACCCACCTATGGGTATGGATGCGATCTGGGTGTAGACATCCAGCATGCGGTTCCCATCCACGTCCACCAGGTAGTTACCTTTACTCTCCTCATAGTCACAGAAGAAGTTCACCTGGACAACACTCTGTAGAGGGGGACAGAGATGTTCAAGAGGGACAGAGATGTTCAAGAGGGACAGAGAAAAGGCTATCTTCACTGGTACCGTTACACATGACTCATCGTACAAATCTGATATGATATAACTTGTGGACAGAGGACGTCAAGGAGAATAAGACACTTTTTTCACGATGTGGACATTTCTCTTCACCGCCTCTCTTTTTGTCCTTCAGCAGTGACATGACATTTCATTCATATTATATCATATAAATCTGAGTGTGTTTTGTGTATTTCTTACCTGAATCGCCTCCAGTTGTTGTGCTAGGATCTGTGGAGAACAACAGTAGAGATGAACAGATACTACCAGTACTTAAGAAACAAGCATGTCCTGAATTTAAAGTGCTTTGAATGGCTTCTTCTATCATATGTGTAATTGATTGATCCCTGAGAGCTTTGGCCTGGCCAAGATATTTCACAAACATTCATAGACCGTTTTAAATTGTTAAAAAATATGTTGTTCCCCTTACCATCCCTGCTACCCAAACTAACAGACAACAATACTGCTAGACAGTTGGCACATTACAGTGAGGGACAGATTTACTAAGCATTTTCACTACTGCATAGTTTGCACTTGTTTTTTTCCATACGAGAATGAAAAACAATCCCATAAAACTGTCTTTTATAGTGTCATTTTTCTTGCCTTAGAAAAAGTGTGATAAACATAGTATGTCTGGTCCTAGGTGTGGGATGGTCGAGAGTTGATCTATTGAATTACCTTAGATCTGGGCCCTGGAACCTCAGTCTTCATACAAGGACCATCAAACTCAACTTCCTCAACTCTTTTAGCTGTTGTTTGTTGATGGCGGTATCCTATGGAAAATGTGAACGAGATTCTATGGGTTATTTGAGTTATGAAGTTTTGTGCCAACGCCAAAAACACATCCAATCAGTGGGAAGTCACAAGACAGTACGGCAAATCACAAATACCTCACGAGGAAGCTAAATATTAATCTGGAAGGAGTGGGATCAAGAGGAGTGCAGAGGTGGGAATTATTTTTTTATTTTTTTTATTTCACCTTTATTTAACCAGGTAGGCAAGTTGAGAACAAGTTAATGATCAACTGTGTTTTCCAGTTGTGTCTGGTTCTGGCAAGTTGAATGGCCATTATGGGTCAAAGACCTGATGCTTATTTGACTGACAGAATGAGCCAGTATGCTACTGCAGGAAATGAATCCTGCAGCAACAGGATAATTCATAGACATTTTTGTAGGGTTTGATGCATTTTTCATAAGCGAAAATCAAGTCTGACATTTTCAAAGTGGAAATTACAAACTTCAGAAGCCTTTTTAAACCTCAAATACACACGTTTAAAATGTCCTGCATTGCAGGAAAGTTCTCCTGCAACAGGGTGATCAAATTAAGATACAACATAATGTAGCGATGCATTCAGAAACTCACAAGACATTCCACAATCTCCTTTCTTCCAATTGTCATTGTGTTCAACTTATTAGTTATTACCATAATGTTGAATATGTACTATCTTTTCTATCAATAGCATGTGAGAATCCAGCATTACCTATCACTAAACAGCAAATTCTCCAGTGTAAAAAAAAAGAAAAAGTGTTAAATCAACACTGAAAGTGTGGAGTCTGTGGACCCATATACATTTTTACATTTTAGTCATTTAGCAGACACTCTTATCCAGAGCGACTTACAGTAGTGAGTGCATACATTTCATACATTTTTTCCCCGTACTGGTCCCCCATGGGAGTCAAACCCACAACCCTGGCGTTGCAAACACATGCTCTACCAACTGAGCCACACAGGAACAGTGTTAAATTAACACACTGCTTCGTGTAAAGCCTTATTGAAATATTTCCCAGAGTGCCTTGCCTTTCGAGTAAATTGTACCACCCATGACTGTATTTGTTAGTGACAGAGACATGGTTGTTGCATTCATCCATTTTGCTAGATCTACTATGGTAAGTCATATACAAGTTTCTCTCCTCTTACCTGAAGCAGACAACCCAAGGCTGGGTCTCAGAGAGGATGCAAGACGGCGGTTTAGAATACTGGAGGCCATGCTCCTCAGCTACCGCTGTAGCAAGAATGAAGAATGCAAAAAAAGGTTGATTTTCATATTTTCTTGACACTCTGCACATAAATACCAATAGAAAAAACTTATATTTTCTAGGTTATCACACATACAGTATACTCTTAAAAATAGAATATTCATATCAAATGATGCTGCTTGACTGCGCAGTAGTTTAAAATGGAACGGAAACACTCACTGTGGAAGTGTGAAAATGTGATGCAGGTGGAACCACAAGACTGTATGCCATCGTCTTTACTCCACAACAGCCTTTTATAGCTCAACCACAGCCATTTAGAGAAGCGGGTGTGGAGGTGGGGGCCAGTGCGGAATCGTCCGGTATACCACACCACTATCATTGACTGGACTGCTCTCCTGGAGACTAAAGGGTCGAGGTCATGACAGCAATAATTGCAGATACCGGATGGATCAAAATAGGTCGGTTTTAGATTAACTTATTTTTGTAAGAGGACGTCTATGACAGGTGAGGGAGGGTGCGTTTCATGTATTCATTCATTGCTGAGGTCAAGATTCTTACATCCTGAAATGTCCAGTTTTCCTAAATGTCAAACTTTAAGCATTACATGCCACCTGTTGGTAGACATTGGAACGACAGATTAACTTGGATTAACATGATTCAGTTGGATTATTATTATGGCATGAAAACATTGAGCTGTAACTGTGACTTGTCTTTATTAAAGCATTCTAGACCCAGAACCTTCCTGGCTAAAGCATCTATGCGTACTACATTCTGGTCTACAGTTTAACACAGGCAGCATTCCCATTACATCTCTTGGAATACAAAAGCGTTGATAAAACACATTTGTCAACATGTTTTTTTTAAATCAGCATTGCATACAGCGGACAGGTTTTCAAATACTGCTTTTCCAAACATATACATATTGTAATGCAATTACATAATTACAAGATCAAAATCTTTGCAACATTTACAGCATAAATACAGTTGAAGTTGGAAGTTTACATACACCTCAGCCAAATACATCTAAACTCAGTTTTTCACAATCCTGACATTTAATCCTAGTAAAGATTCCCTGTTTTAGGTCAGTTAGGATCACCACTTTATTTTAAGAATGTGAAATGTCAGAATAATAGTAGAGAGAATGATTTATTTCAGCTTTTATTTCTTTCATCACATTCCTAGTGGGTCAGAAGTTTACATACACTCAATTAGTATTTGGTAGCATTGCCTTTAAATTGTTTAACTTGGGGTCAAACATTTTGGGTAGCCTTCCACAAGCTTCCCACAATAAATTGGGTGAATTTTGGCCCATTCCTCCTGACAGAGCTGGTGTAACTGAGTCAGGTGTGAAGGCCTCCTTGCTCGCACACACTTTTTCAGTTCTGCCCACAAATTTTCTATAGGATTGAGGTCAGAGCTTTGTGATGGCCACTCGAATACCTTGACTTTGTTGTCCTTAAGCCATTTTGCCACAACTTTGGAAGTATGCTTGGGGTCATTGTCCATTTGGAAGACCCATTTGCAACCAAGCTTTAACTTCCTGACTGATGTCTTGAGATGTTGCTTCAATATATCCACATAATTTTCCTCCCTCATGATGCCATCTATTTTGTGAAGTGCACCAGTCCCTCCTGCAGCAGAGCACCCCCACAACATGATGCTGCTACCCCCGTGCTTCACGGTTGGGATGGTGTTCTTCAGCTTGCAAGAATCCCCCTTTTTCCTCCAAACATAACGACGGTCATTATGGCCAAAAAGTTCTATTTTTGTTTCATCAGACATTTCTCCAAAAAATATGATCTTTGTCGTCATGTGCAGTTGCAAACCGTAGTCTGGCTTTTTTATGGCGGTTTTGGAGCAGTGGTTTCTTCCTTGCTGAGCGGTTATGGCGATATAGGACTCGTTTTACTGTGGATAGATACTTTTGTACTTGTTTCCTCCAGCATCTTCACAAGGTCCTTTGCTGTTGTTCTGGGATTGATTTGCACTTTTCGCACCAAAGTACGTTCATCTCTAGGAGACAGAACGCGTCCCCTTCCTGAGCGGTATGACGGCTGCGTGGTCCCATGGTGTTTATACTTGCGTACTATTGTTTGTACAGATGAACGTGGTATCTTCAGGCATTTCAAAATTGCTCACAAGGACGAACCAGACTTGTGGAGGTCTACAATTTTTTTCGGAGGTCTTGGCTGATTTCTTTTGATTTTCCCATGATGTCAAGCAGAGGCACTGAGTTTGAAGGTAGGCCTTGAAGGTAGGCCTTGAAATACATCCACAGGTACACCTTCAATTGACTCAAATGATGTCAATTAGCCTATCAGAAGCTTCTAAAGCCATGGAATTATTTTCTGGAATTTTCCAAGCTGTTTAAAGGCACAATCAACTTAGTGTATGTAAACTTCTGACCCACTGGAATTGTGATACAGTGAATTATAAGTGAAATAATCTGTCTGTAAACAATTGCTGGAAAAATGACTTGTGTCATGAACAAAGAAGATGTCCTAACCGACTTGCCAAAACTATAGTTTGTTAACAAGAAATTTGTGGAGTGGTTGAAAAACAAATTTTAATGACTCCAACCTAAGTGTATGTAAACTTCCGACTTCAACTGTATATGCCTAAAATACACTGTACTGCAAGTACAGCATAGTTTCAATACACACTTACAGCCCTAAATGAAAGTTGAACAATGTAACTATTCAGTGTTGATAAGCAGAATAGTGCAGGTGATAAGTACTGAAGAGGACATTACTAAGGAGATCACCTGCATGTAGGCAGTGAAAAGATGAATTAAAGATGGGTTCATACCCTACAACGTTACATTAACATCATTACTACAACAACTATCTGGTATCAACACAGCAACAAAGGGAGTGAGAGAAATAAAGAATGAAAGGATTGAGGGAGGGAACAAGTTCATTAGTCTGGACAAAGCTTGGCCATCCTCCTCCAGAAGTCCACCTTTTCCTTGTTGAGTCTTCCGCCTTTTAAACATATGATTGGCTGAATCAGTCCGTAATAGATCACAGGAAGTACCAGGCAGCCAATCCGGCGACAGCAGCCGCCCAGCTGGCCAGAACCATCTGACCAACAGGATGTCTCAGCAGCATCATGGCTAACTGACAGGCAAAGTTAGTGATGCCACTGGCCACTAGAGAGAGAGAGGAGGAAGAGCAGGAAGAGAAGAAAGAGAAGGATAATAATTCAGTCATTCATGTTCTAATTTCTAGAAACTATCTTGAGTGAAAGATTGCATTGTGACTTCATTCTGTTACTACTGTTAGTACCAAATGTGTTGTCATATGACTTGACATGTCTAATTGATGCCAAACACAGAAAAAGGAGATGTTAAAGTGTGAGAAGTTCAGGCAGGCAGCTTACCCATTTTGGCAGCGTAGTAAGGGCACTTGTTAATGTCTCCGTCCATGTCCTGGGAACCCTGCGTCCAACACCTCCTCTTTGATGCTCTTCCCTGCCTCCTCCAGCTCTGTGAACACCTGGGGACAGGTAAGTATCCAACAGCATTAAATCAGCATCTTACGACAAAATCCTACAAACATTTAATGAGTATGATGTTTAAAAGGCCAAACCATGTTCCCAAACCCTTTTACAGAATTTATATTACCCTTATCAAGTGTAATGGCTTCATATCAGTGCTGAAAACAGCTGTTACGCTAACCACAAGACAGCTGTTAGTACTGACATATGATAGGTATCCTATGTGTGGTAGACCACTACTAGCATCGTGAAATCACAGCCTGATCCACCATCCTGAATAAACCACGTGGAGCGAAACAGAATGTAAGCTCGCGAGATCAGGATGGTCGAACGAGGTTAATGAAAACCACCCTGATCAATAATATCTTACCTCCATGTTGAACTTGAAGGCCAGGTTAGACTCAGCTATGATCCTCTCCTTGGTCTCCTGGTCCATCTCCAGCTCGTTCATCCTGCTCCTGTACAGCTGTTTAAAGGCCTTGGTGCTGTGGATGCCCTCAAACTGGTAGAAGTGCAGCCCCTCGCCACTAGAGGGCAGCTTCAGCACCCGCTGTGCTACCTTCATTAGAATAGGGTTAATTTGAATAAATTAATTCAAATCAATTAGAAAATGCTGACACTGATATGTTTGTTAAAATGTTTTTATTATTTTAAAGATGAACTGAAATCACTTTTTGTTGAGTATAAACCTCTCAAAGCTAATACAATGTCATATAAACGTTATTGTGGAGTACAATTCAGTTTCTGTGTTGTAAACTGCCAAAGTGCATCATTGTGGCAGTTGTATCAATATAAGTGTGAAATAAACCCTTTTATGTACCTTCTTAAGGATCTGACCCCCAGAGAGGTCACCCATGTAGCGGGTGTAGGAGTGGGCCACCAGCAGGACCGGGTCTTCACGTCCCACTTCGTGGATGCGGTCTACATATGGCTGGGTGCCCAGGGAGCAGGTGACCTGGTTCAATCAATCATTCACTTAATCAATCAATCAAATCAGTTACCCAGCCTAGACCCCAAAGAGCAAGCAAAAGCAGAAGCACATTGACTAGAAATAAACTCCTTAGAAGGAAGAAACCGATGACTGATTCACACTATAAGGCCAAACCAAGCCAAGCTGAGCTAAGCTGTACTGGGTTGGCCTGGTTACGCGTCCACCATAGTTACGGTAACTGTGCACTACCAGCACAGTGCGGTCTGGGTCAGCCCTATAGTGTGAACCAGGCACCAGATAGGAACCCGGCTCAGAGGGGTGACCCGGGCCCGTCCTCTTCTGGCTGTACCTGGTTCTCCCAGTCTTCTCCATAGAAGTACTACAGGTCTTGGGCCAGAGCCTCACGTCGGTGCAGCTCAGTGGGGAAGTAGATGGGGGCAAAATGGGGGTGGTCCCTGTTCCTCTCTATCTCCTCCTCCATGGCAGTATAGACAAAGTAGAGCGCCACTGTGCCCCGCTGGAGGGAGGGAGGAGTGGAGGGGAAGAGGGAGAGAGAGAGAGAGAGACAGAAAGAGAGAGAGGGAGATAGAGCAAGTAGGAGAGAGACAGAGGTGAAATATTAACTCACAGGAAGACAGAAATGCAGGTCATATTCAGTTCAGTTCCAGTATATTATTGAATAGAACTGACTAAGGCAGTAAAGTGAAATATGTGAATATTACACATACTGTAGCACTATTTCAATTAGAGGTCGACCGATTAATCGGAATAACTGCATTGTTCAGGGGCAGAACAACAGATTTTTACCTTGTCACCTCAGGGATTCGTTTTTGCAACCTTCCGGTTACTAGTCCAACGCTCTAACCACCTGCCTTACATTGCACTCCACGAGGAGCCTGCATGGCAGGCTGACTACCTGTTACGCGAGGGCAGCAAGAAGCCAAGGTAAGTTGCTAGCTAGCATTAAACTTATCTTATAAAAAACTATCAATCTTAACATAATCACTAGTTAACTACACATGGTTGATGATATTACTAGTTTATCTAACGTGTCCTGCGTTGCATATAATCTATGCGGTGCCTGTTAATTTCGACAAACGGGTGATGATTTAATAACAAGCGAATTTGCGAAAAAAGCACTGTCGTTGCACCAATGTACTTAACCATAAACATCAATGCCTTTCTTTAAAATCAATACACAAGTAAATATTTTTAAACCTGCATATTTAGTTAATATTGCCTGCTAACATGAATGTGTCACTTCTCTTGCGTTCCGTGCAAGGAGTCAGGGTATATACAGCAGTTTGGGCCGCCTGGCTCATTGCAAACTGTGTGTAGTGCATTTATTCCTAACAAAGGCCGTAATTAATTTGCCAGAATTGTACATAATTATGACATAACATTGAAGGTTGTGCAATGTAACAGGAATATTTAGACGTAGGGATGCCACCCGTTAGATAAAATACGGAACGGTTCCGTATTTCACTGAAATAATAAACGTTTCGTTTTGTAAATGATAGTTTCCGGATTCAACCATATTAATGACCAAAGACTCGTATTTCTGTGTGTTATTATGTTATAATTAAGTCTATGATTTGATATTTGATAGAGCAGTCTGACTGAGCGATGGTAGGCAGCAGCAGGCTCGTAAGCATTCATTCAAACAGCACCTTCGTGCGTTTGCCAGCTGCTCTTCGCAATTCTTCAAGCATTGCGCTGTTTATGACTTCAAGCCTATCAACCCCCGAGATTAGGCTGGTGTAACCGATGTGAAATGGCTAGCTAGTTAGCGGGTGCGCGCTAATAGCGTTTCAAACGTCATTCGCTCTGAGACTTGGGAGTGGTTGTTCCCCTTGCTCTACATGGGTAACGCTGCTTCGAGGGTGGCTGTTGTCAATGTGTTCCTGGTTTGAGCCCAGGTAGGAGCGAGGACGGAAGCTATACTGTTACACTGGCAATACTAAAGTGCCTATAAGAACATCCAATAGTCAAAGGTATATGAAATACAAATCGTATAGAGAGAAATAGTCCTATAATTCCTATTATAACTACAACCTAAAACTTCTTACCTGGGAATATTGAAGACTCATGTTAAAAGGAACCACCAGCTTTCATATGTTCTCATGTTCTGAGCAAGGAACTTAAACGTTAGCTTTTTTACATAGCACATATTGCACTTTTACTTTCTTCTCCAACACTTTGTTTTTGCATTATTTAAACCAAATTGAACATGTTTCATTATTTATTTGAGGCTAAATTGATAGTATTTATGTATTATATTAAGTTAAAATAAGTGTTCATTCAGTATTGTTGTAATTGTCATTGTTACAAATAAATAAATGTAAAAAAACGTCCGTTTAATCGGTATCGGCTTTTGTTGGTCCTCCAATAATCGGTATCGGCGTTGAAAAATCATAATCGGTCAACCTCTAATTTGAATGAAACGTTCTAATCCAACTCAACCATTTGACTGAATAAATGAACAGTTTAAATGAATTTGAGCAGGGGTCAATGTGTAACATGGTTTGTCTGGGCCTGTCAGTTAACCCATTCTTGACCAGCCCTCCAGACTGACCTTAAACAGTTCTCTTTGGATGCATCCCCTGAGGAAGTCTTTGACAAACTGGCAGTTCTCTGCTCTGTCGTGTGACTCCTTGGTTCCCTCCGCTAGCAACTCTGACAGGTCATCTGGACTGGGGAGGTGAAGAACAGATGGAGGAACAACAGACAGACACATAGTAAAAAAGGTGAAATCATTCACAGGTAAAGACATGCAAGCTGACACTCTTGGTCATAAAATAATGAAGTCCTATATCACTATACAGATTGGTGATGGACGACAGATAAAAAACTAGTGAAAACTATTAACTGATAAGGGCATGCAAACATAGCCTATGTTTATATACTCCTTATTACTCATCATCATGGCAACTCCTTATTACTCATCATCATGCCAACTCCTTGTTACTCATCATCATGCCAACTCCTTATTACTCATCATCATGCCAACTCCTTATTACTCATCATCATGCCAACTCCTTGTTACTCATCATCATGCCAACTCCTTGTTACTCATCATCATGCCAACTCCTTATTACTCATCATCATGCCAACTCCTTATTACTCATCATCATGCCAACTCCTTATTACTCATCATCATGCCAATTCCTTGTTACTCATCATCATGCCAACTCCTTGTTACTCATCATCATGCCAACTCCTTGTTACTCATCATCATGCCAACTCCTTGTTACTCATCATCATGCAAACTCCTTGTTACTCATCATCATACCAACTCCTTGTTACTCATCATCATGCCAACTCCTTGTTACTCACCATCATGCCAACTCCTTGTTACTCATCATCATGCCAACTCCTTATTACTCATCATCATGCCAACTCCTTGTTACTCATCATCATGCCAACTCCTTATTACTCATCATCATGCAAACTCCTTATTACTCATCATCATGCCAACTCCTTGTTACTCATCATCATGCCAACTCCTTATTACTCATCATCATGCCAACTCCTTATTACTCATCATCATGCCAATTCCTTGTTACTCATCATCATGCCAACTCCTTGTTACTCATCATCATGCCAACTCCTTGTTACTCATCATCATGCCAACTCCTTGTTACTCATCATCATGCAAACTCCTTGTTACTCCTCATCATACCAACTCCTTGTTACTCATCATCATGCCAATTCCTTGTTACTCATCATCATGCCAACTCCTTGTTACTCATCATCATGCCAACTCCTTGTTACTCATCATCATGCCAACTCCTTGTTACTCATCATCATGCAAACTCCTTGTTACTCATCATCATACCAACTCCTTGTTACTCATCATCATGCCAACTCCTTATTACTCATCATCATGCCAACTCCTTGTTACTCATCATCATGCCAACTCCTTATTACTCATCATCATGCCAACTCCTTGTTACTCATCATCATGCCAACTCCTTGTTACTCATCATCATGCCAACTCCTTATTACTCATCATCATGCCAACTCCTTGTTACTCATCATCATGCCAACTCCTTGTTACTCATCATCATGCCAACTCCTTGTTACTCATCATCATGCCAACTCCTTATTACTCATCATCATGAAAAACTCCTTGTTACTCATCATCATGCCAACTCCTTGTTACTCATCATCATGCCAACTCCTTGTTACTCATCATCATGCCAACTCCTTATTACTCATCATCATGCCAACTCCTTGTTACTCATTATCATACCAAACTTGAGAACGAATTGTCAAGAGCGCAAAAGATCTGGGACCAGGCTAATGAAAACAGTCCCTCCATCATTCTTATCATTTCTAATTGTTGTTATTAGGGCCCCAAGTTTTCCCTGACCACCTCACCAATAACCCTGAATCATGATCCATCATTTGACATTGAATAGATTAGAATGGGTGATAGACAATCCTAATCAATAGGCTACTACTCCTCAGTACCTGAGATTGTCCTCATCATCCTCTAATTCAGTGATGATCTTCCCTTTCATTTGTCACACCGTTGGTCTTCACCGGTTCTGCTACCTTCTCTGCAGGCATCTTGCTGGTCTGTCAGTCTGGCTTGTTGGTTGGATGGTTGGTTGGCTGTCCGTCTGTCGTCTGGCTTGTTGGTTGGATGGTTGGTTGATTGGCTGTCCGTCTGTCTGTCAGTCTGTCTGTGTTTTGCTTCTCTGTGGAGGTGAAACAACCAGAGAGGATTTGGTATGACGATAGAGGGATGAGACAGAAACCTTTAAATGAGGTCCTGAGTCTGACTCCTGACCACAGTAGCTCTGGTGTGCTTCTGTGGCCAAAAATGCTGAGACACATGACCCTTTTACATAAGGGCTTGTTTATTACAGTGCCATTATTATGTTCAGACATATCTTTACTTTGGATAGGCCAACAGAAAATTAAAGGTTTCATTCAGACCCATAACATATATTTCTGAATACGTAGACTAACAATTGCATATTTACATAGAAATATACATAAACATGCAATCTGCTAAATATCATAACATGTAGATATTTCAATAACTTATAATACATCAAATCAAATTCACATGCACATGAATAGAGCAAATGTAACAGTACAGTGAAATGCTAACTTGCAGCTCTTCCTCAACTACAAAATTCATAATAAAACAAAAAATGAATACAACGCACTGTAGGCTACAGTAGTTCTATTGTAGGCATATATCCAATCAATACAAATAGCATATATGCAGCAACTTTACAAATTACCATATATTTCTCTATTTGACATTTCTACGTGCTGGCAACAACATCGGCGCATTTTAATGTTTAGAAACATCCATAATCGTCGCTTGCAAAACGGGTTTCGAAACATATGCCCCTTAGCTTTCATATCAGCGAGAAAGAATCTTTCAAATAAAAAAAGGACATTTACTGTAGCAGTTTTGCACACATCCATACATTGTGTGTGCCTTCAGTTGAACTACACTTCCTCCCAAGTTAAGTTTACACGCTAGATACTAATTATCCCAGGTGGCGGTCTCGGTCCTCCATCTGTCTTCCGTAAACAAGCGCTGTAACATGGAGATCTGGAAAACTAACCCTATATAAGGTGTGTAGTCATTTCTTTTTAAATGTCTATTATTTCTCGCTGACATGAAAGATATGCTTTCAAAATCGTATGCGTTTTAACGTTCAGAACGAGGCTTAACAAAACTCCCTCGGCCAGAAGATACTATCATCAATAGGCGCCAAAGGAAGTTAGCGTCTATGAATGGGTTAGGTGTGATCTATGCATTGATTGTATTTAGCTGGACAAGCTAGATGTATTTACTATGTGCATAATCATCCATGTTTCCCACATTTATATTCTCATTTTATTCACAGTCGCCGGGGAGGAGAATGCAGAACCCTGCATTACCTCAACACCAGTTAAGGAAGGGGAAGGGAGAGGTAATTGGAACAGAACAGAGGGAGAGAGGACATACAATCTCAATTCATCTTTCTTCGATTCCTTGCATCATATCTCCTTGCCTCCTTTTCAACTGTATCAGAGTATGTAAGTTATGAGCCGTGATATTGACATGAAAATTGTTATATTTGGCTGCCAAACTTGCTCCCACCATTATGAAGTGTAATGTTGTTCATTATTTTGCTTTCCCCATCATCCCAGAATCAAAACAGTTGCACTCTTGTAACCTGCACAGTTTCCCCACTGTCTATACGTTTCAACACAAGATTTAAATAATATTACACAATCATAAATGATTTAATTCAATTGATATTAAAAATATATTTATTAGGATCAATGTTAAACTGAAGTGGAAAGACTGACATTCATTAAACTGGGCTTTCTTTTATCTCCTGCAGGTTACGCAGGGATAAACCCCCTCCTGAATTCTGCAGCCCATTTTGCATGACTGTGGAAGGGTTCTTTGATTTCCAAATCTCTGTCATTCTCTCTATCATAATTCCAATGAATATGTTGTGCATGATATGAGTGGGTGTAATGGATTAAAACCAGTGTGAGGATGTGGACTATTTACTACAAGATGAAGATTCAATCACAGTAGGGGTCATTAACCCAGTCTTGATTGTGGAAATTCTGAGTGTCACGTCTTTTATTGGACTTAACACTGCTCTGCAGAGATGATCAACAAAACATTCACCCAGAGAACCAGGGGTGTAATCACTACGCCAATTCTCTTGCAAAATGTTTTGCAACAGAAATGGTTTACTCCAAATGGAAAACACAAACTAGAGTTTATATTGGACAAATTCAGGTAGGTTCCTCCCCATTTTGTTCCGTTTGCTTCCATTTGGTTCTCAAATGGTAAACAGTTTCCGTAATGAATACACACCAGGAGAATGTCCTTGCTGTTTGCGGGAGCCCCATCAGTCAGAGCAGGAAACCCCTGCCAAGCCCAGGCCACAGTATTACACTGACATGTCCTGTCCAGTGTGTCTACAGAACAGTGGCGTGTATTCATGGACGCCAAGGGAAGCCAGGCTTCCCCAAAAAATGTACCCATTAAAAATATATATTTATTCTCTCTGTGTTGCATAATATTTGTCTGTTTGTCGGTTGCCAGTTCATCTTGTCTCATCAAGGCTACCAGCGTGTTTTTCCGTACTCCTGTTCTCTTTAGTCCCTGTTTTCTATTAGGGTATATTGGATGGCTGTCATTCATATTCCACTCACCCAACTCATTGGAACATGTATAGGTTTAGGCTACTACATGACACTCAAATCTTCCCTATACCCATCATGAGGTTGTTACAACAACAGGTCGAGATAATTTTTAGTAATCAAAGTGACAGACAGTGACACATTCAATTACGCCTTGCACAATCCTGCCTGCATCTAGCTGATCAAGGATGTAATCATTAGTCCATCAGTTGCAAAAGAGCGTTTCTATTGGACAAATTCAGGTATGTTTATCCCCGTTTTGTTTGCTTCCGTTTAAGAAACGTTTTTCAACAGAATCGGCAGAATGAATACACCCTTGATCACATGCAAACACAGTTCATTTTCATAGCAGCCACATACAAACAGCATGATCACTTTGCTCAATGTAATTCCTTCTCGGATCTATGCGCTTTCCTCCTTTCGCACCTTAGCCCTTCGCTTGCGGACTTCAGTGCACAACACATCAGCTGTCTGGGACCAGGTGAAAAAAACTTTCCAAGCCAAACTGTTAAGGCTGTGTAAGGGAGGCGAAGTCAGGTGCAGGAGAGCAGAGTAGAGTAAACAGGCGCACTTTTATTCCGTTCAACAATAGGATCAAAAAAATTACATAAGTGCCCAAAACCACGGAACATAAACTATAAAAGTATCGCGCGTAAACATACACCATTAACAATGAACAATTACACACAAAGACATGATGGGGAACAGAGGACTAAATACATGTAGATTGATTGGGGAATGAAAACCAGGTGTGTATGGAACAAGACAAAACAAATGGACATATGAAAAATAGAGCGGCGATGGCCAAAAGCTGCCCGAACAAGGAGAGGAGCCGACTTCGGCGGAAGTCGTGACAAACCTTCAAATCATAACCGCTAACCGATACACAGCCTACATCATTGTCACCATATTATCTAACGTCATAGTCAACATAGTTAATAGAACTAATGCATTAGTAAACCCGCTACAATCATGTAGTATAGTGTACAGTCAGCAAGCAGTTTAGCAGTTACACCGGCGGGCCCAGGTGGCAATAAATGTATAAAACCAAAAGCTTACCTTGAGGAGTTCCAGTGTTGGATAGCCATAGCCAGCTAGCTAGCATAGCGTCCCTCTCTGTTAGCTAGCTAGCTAAGTAAGTGAATGTGGAAAAAATACTATGAAATATAGTTAGCTCTCTCTCTCCCTCACTCTCATGATTATCTTTCATTTTTGAAGAAATTTATTTATTCAAAACTGTTCAACTATTGTCTTTCTCTCTCTTTGAGTTAACTACTAACTACTAAACTACACATTTTATGCACTGCAGTGCTAGCTAGCTGTAGCTTATGCTTCCAGTATCAGATTAACAATCTGATCCTTGGGTGGACAACATGTTAGTTCATGCTTCAAGAGCTCTGATAGGTTGGAGGACGTCCTCCGTAAAATTGTCATAATTTGTCATAAAAGAAGGTTGGCTTCTTAGCGTCCATAGCAGTGGTTATCAACTGCACCGCAGAAATGGAACGCCAATCACAGAAAATAGATGTTGTGGTGGCAGCTGCAGAGAAGTATTTGGGTAGAGCTTCAGAATAGTTGCAGGGTGTGTTTAGTGGTGGTGGCCTGTCCTCCCAGCCTGGTGGCATGGTGCATTAGCATATAGGGTCAAAGTAGTGGAATGGATTGGTGTTTTTTTTTTTTTTTTTTTAATGAAATAGTGGTATATATGTGTAGGGTTAGTTGTTGGTGCAATATTTTATTTTATTTCCTTTTTTAATTTGTAACACAAAATGTAACATGATTGAACACACTCTGAACAGTAGTTGGCCGCATTCACAAACAAAATGTGCAAACGCTATGATACTAAAGAAGAAGAAGACGAGATTGAGAGGGACATACTTTTTTTTTTACCTGACAGGCTCACTTTCACATTGAACTCGTCATTTTTCTTCTCTTATCAGCAGGACATAATATAGAGGTAAAATGGATATCGATTTTGAGACGTGACATGTAGTATTTTCATATTTTTGTATACACTTTTCATATTCATTTGAAATTCCTGTTATTTTTAAAAGATTTCTCACAAGCTCTGTTAAATGTCAAAACACAGCTTATACCAAGCTTTTTATTTTCAAAGCCTTTTATATTGAATTCAGCTCGTGTCATGCTAATTTTGCTTTTTGCAACCCGCGGAAACAACTTTGAAAATGACTACCACAAAAAGTAAAATCCTTTGATATGTTAGAGAAAGTGAATAAACATATTTGTCTTTGTAAAATCTATTTTATAATATAAGTGAAATTTTATCACCAAAGCACACCCTAATTGTACTGTATAAAGTTGTTGAATCAAATTGCAATCACTCTAGAATAATTGTCTTAGTATTTAAACTAGAAAAGGTATGAACAAAGACATTGACAAATACTATAAACTTGTCATAGGTAGCTATGTAGAAATTGCTCTGGTTGATAACATTCTAATGGTTCTTCTCTTATTTCAGTTTATGTGACAAAACAAGCTATCCATTGTGCCATTATTAAATGCTGTGAAACATATTTTCAATAACCCAAAATATAGTATTTTTCAGCTGTTTGAAGCAAATGTACAAAACCGAAAGTTAAAAGACCCAAAAATGAAATTTAAGAACGGGAAGCATAGAAACGGCCGTACATATAATGCATCTATCGCTTCTCAGACATGCTTTCACTGAGAGTGACAGATCTACAACTCACATTTCTATGTGAATTTGGTTGCGTCGCCCAAAAAACGACATACTGCGCCTAGATTACGCATTTTATTAATTGAGCCTTTTTAGTCTTGTTTGTGTTTGTGCCCATTGTTGTACTTTGTATCATAGCATCATAAAATGGCTGCCAATCCTGATTACCAAGCAATTGATTTGCCAAGAGATAGAGATAAAGAAAATAGAGGTTCTGTGCCAGGGGAAACGGATACATTGCTGCCAACCCAAGTAACTGATAACATGTGCTCGGATGAAACGAAGTAAGAGGAGTTTCCTATTACCTATAGTCAGTGAAGTGTTACCATTTAGAACAACATTTGTAGCTATAAAATTACACGTTTCGTAATTGTATTCCATTATAAATATTAACAGTTATGTCCAAATAAAGTAGGACCAGTTTTAACTCAAGCTGTAGTTAAAAATCGTATTATTTTTGTATCAGGGAAGGAAGTCCCAAAACACCTGTGTCTTACAGCATGAACAGTGATCTGTCCACGTGTCAACCAATAACGTTCAACAATGGAATCTGTACCTATTTATGTACAATATTTATGTACAGTGCATTCAGAAAGTATTCAGATGCCTTGACTTTTTCCATATTTGATTACGTAACAGCCTTTTTCTAAAATGGATTAAATAGTTTTCCCCCCTCATCAATATCCACACAATACCCATAATGACAAAGCAAAAACAGGTTATTACAAATAAAAAACTGATATCACATTTACATAAGTATTCAGACCCTTTACTCAGTACTTTGTTGAAGCACCTTTGGCAGCGATTACAGCCTTGAGTATTCTTGGGTATGACGCTACAAGCTTGGCACACCTGCTTTGGAGAGTTTCTACCATTCTTCTCTGCAGATCCTCTCAAACTCTGTCTGGTTGGATGTGTAGCGTCGCTGCACAGCTATTTTCAGGTCTCCAGAGATGTTCGATCGGGTTCAAGTTCAGGCTCTGGCTGGGCCACTCAAGGACATTCAGAGACTTGTCCCGAAGCCACGCCTGCGTTGTCTTGGCTGTTTGCTTAGTGTTGTTGTCCTGTTGGAAGGTGAACCTTCGCCCCAATCTGAGGTCCTGAGTGCTCTGGAGAGGTTTTCATCAAGGATCTCTCTGTACTTTGCCCTGTTAATCTTTCCCTCGATTCTGACTAGTCTCCCAGTCCCTGTTGCTGAAAAACATCTCCATAAAATGATGCTGCCACCACCATGCTTCACCATAGGGATGGTGCCAGGTTTCCTCCAGAAGTGACACTTGGCATTCAGGCCAAAGAGTTCAATATTGGTTTCATCAGACCAGAGAATCTTGTTTCTCATGGTTTAAGAATCCTTTAGGTACCTTTTGGCAAACTCCAAGCAGGCTGTCATGTGCCTTTTACTGAGGAGTGGCTTCCGTCTGGCCACTCTACCCATAAAGACCTGATTGATGGAGTGCTGCAGAGATGGTTGTCCTTCTGGAAGGTTCTCCCATCTCCACAGAGTAACTCTGGAGCTCTGTCAGGTTCTTGGTCACCTCCCTGACCTTTCTCCCCCGATTGCTCAGTTTGGCCAGGTGGCCAGCTCTAGGAAGAGTCTTGGTGGTTCCAAACATCATCCATTTAAGAATGATGGAGTCCACTGTGTTTTTGGGGACCTTCAATGCTGCTGAAATGTTTTGGTATGCTTCCCCAGATCTATGCCTCGACACAATCCTGTCTTGGAGCTTGATGGATAATTCCTTCGACCTCATGGCTTGGTTTTTGCTCTGACATGCACTGTCAACTGTAGGACCTTATATAGACAGGTGTGCGCCTTTCTAATTCATGTCCAATCAATTGAGTTTATCACAGGTGGACTCCAATCAAGTTGTAGAAACATCTCAAGGATGATCAATGGAAACAGTATGCACCTGAGCTCAATTCAGAGCCTCAAAGCAAAGGGTCTGAATACTTATGTAAATAAGGTATTTATGTTTTTAATTTTTTATAATTTAGCAAACATTTCTGAAAACCAATTTTTGCTTTGTCATTATGGGGTGTTGTGTGCAGATTGATGAGGAAAAAAATGTATTTTAGAAAAAGCCTGAAACGTAACAAAATGTGTAAAAAGTCAAGGGATCTGAATACTTTCTGAATGCACTGTAAAACATTAGTCAATCTCTTTTTGTTCACTTTAATAACAGAGACTGATCTGCAAACCTCTACTCTCCTGAAGAAAAGAAAAAAACATTGATGACTTTTTAGATTTCCAACGACTTTTGGCAAACATTTCAGACCCTGGTCTTCTCTTTCTGTTGTTGCTAGGAGCCAGCAGGTGGAGACAGAGTACTCAGTGTATACAGTCGGCTCAGCAGACAGTGAGATTGATTTATATGGATCTGGTCTTCATATAAATCAGAGGTAGAGTATGCCCATAATGTAAACCAGATATACACCTTTGTTTTGGTGTTATGAGGAATCCTAGCCTGAGCTATTTATTGACTTCCTATAATGTAAAAGTGTTTGTTGTTCATAGAACTGAATGATGTCTTATCTACTATCATGACCATGATGAGGCGGCAGTGTCACAGAAAATGTCATACTTGTCGTTGAATATGTCGTATCTGAGAGAGAAGGACCAAGGCGCAGCGGAAGTGTGGACACTCATGTTTCTTTTAATTGGTAAAAGGCAAAGCATCCACCGGAAAACAAAACAATAAATGATACTCACAACAAGGACAGTCTCACAGGCTATGCAAAGGCAGTGCAAGAACAATTCCCCACAAACACACAGACAAACACACCCAACTAATATAGGACTTCCAATCAAAGGCAACACCACACAGCTGCCTTCAATTGGAAGTCCACCCCAATTACCTCTACATAGAAACACCCAACCTAGACAGAACAAAGAAAACCCAACTTCTTCTGCCACGCTCTGACCAACACTTATACACCTACTCCACCTGCTGGTCAGGACGTGACATTACCCCCCCCTAAAGGTGCAGACCCCGAATGCACCTTCAAAAGAAAAAACACAAAACACCCAAAACAACCCGAAAATGTCCCCCTAACTACAGGGAGGGAAGGGAGGGTGGCTGCCATCAACGACGGCACTGTGCTACACCCCCCCTCCCCAACCCACCTATGTTGGAGGCGGCTCAGGTTCTGGCCGTTCCAGGCAGTCGGGGCAGTCCGGCAGCTCGGGGCAGTCCGGCCAGTCCGGCGGCTCGGGACAGTCCGGCGGCTCGGGACAGTCCGCGGCTCGGGACAGTCCGGCGGCTCGGGACAGTCTGGGCAGTCCGGCGGCTCGGGACAGTCTGGGCAGTCCGGCGGCTCGGGACAGTCTGGGCAGTTCGGCGGCTCGGGACAGTCTGGGCAGTCCGGCGGCTCGGGACAGTCCGGGCAGTCCGGCGGCTCGGGCCACTCGGCAGCTCAGGGCAGTCTGGCCACTCCGGCAGCTCAGGGCAGTCTGACCACTCCGGCAGCTCAGGGCAGTCTGACCACTCCGGCAGCTCAGGGCAGTCTGGCCACTCCGGCAGCTCAGGGCAGTCTGGCCACTCCGGCAGCTCAGGGCAGTCTGGCCACTCCGGCAGCTCAGGGCAGTCTGGCCACTCCGGCAGTTCAGGGCAGTCTGGCCACTCCGGCAGTTCAGGGCAGTCTGGCCTCTCTGGCGACTGTTGACTGGCTGGCAGCTCTGACGAATGTTGACTGGCGGGCAGCTCTGACGACTGTTGACTGGCGGGCAGCTCTGACGACTGTTGACTGGCGGGCAGCTCTGACGACTGTTGACTGGCGGGCAGCTCTGACGACTGTTGACTGGCGGGCAGCTCTGACGACTGTTGACTGGCGGGCAGCTCTGGCGATGGTTGACTGGCGGGCAGCTCTGGTGACTGTTGACTGGCGGGCAGCACTGACGACTGTTGACTGGCGGGCAGATCTGACGACTGTTGACTGGCGGGCAGCTCTGACGACTGTTGACTGGCGGGCAGCTCTGGCGACTGTTGACTGGCGGGCAGCTCTGGCGACTGTTGACTGGCGGGCAGCTCCTGCCCCGTCAAACAGCCCTTGTGCCCCCCCCCTAAAAAATTATTGGGGGTGCCTCTCGGACTCCCTTACCCGTCGTGTCTCCCAGTCCTCGCCAGCCTTCTTCCGCTGCTTGGTCCTGTGTTGGTGGTGGGGAATTCTGTCACAGAAAATGTCATACTTGTCGTTGAATATGTCGTATCTGAGAGAGAAGGACCAAGGCGCAGCGGAAGTGTGGACACTCATGTTACTTTTAATTGGTAAAAGGCAAAGCATCCACCGGAAAACAAAACAATAAATGATACTCACAACAAGGACAATCTCACAGGCTATGCAAACGCAGTGCAAGAACAATTCCCCACAAACACACAGACAAACACACCCAACTAATATAGGACTTCCAATCAAAGGCAACACCACACAGCTGCCTTCAATTGGAAGTCCACCCCAATTACCTCTACATAGAAACACCCAACCTAGACAGAACAAAGAAAACCCAACTTCTTCTGCCACGCCCTGACCAACACTTATACACCTACTCCACCTGCTGGTCAGGACGTGACAGGCAGGTAGCCTAGCGGTTAAGAGCTTTGGGCCAGTAACCGAAAGGTTGCTGGTTTGAATCCAGCAACCAATCTGTCAATGTGACCTTGAGCAAGGCACTTAACCCTAATTGCTCCTGTGAGTCACTCAAATGTACAATGTAAAATGTAATGCTGTTGATCCTTCGCTATGGACGTGCATGTGTTATAAACGTGCATGTAACGGATAGCTTCATTCAGCTTTAACCTTTCTACAGCCCTACTGTTGAGGACCCTCTGCCTGCTTTAGGCCAGATGCAGTACATCGTACCAGACTGGACTGTACCAAATGTGTGCAGCACAGTGATGAAGCTGTGAAGTTCTGCCAGGATTGCAAGGCTACTTTCTGTGAGAACCATGTTAGAGACCACTACCAGGCCCCAGGACTGATGAAACACACATTGGTGGAGGCCACTGAAGGAAGGAAAACCATTACAAATGTAGATGATCAGGTCCATGAAACATATGTTGAAACAGAACAAACTGTGACTCGGGTAGAGTTTCCAGTGAAATGTCTATTTGGTCCCCTGATTGGCTAGGGCTGCAAAATGATGGTAACTTTCCTTAAATTCCCCGGTTTTCCAGAAATGAGGATTCCGGATTTCCTGCTCATTCCCTCCTGATTCCAGGAATCCTCCAACTGAGATTTCTGGAAAACCTGTGAATTTGGAAAAAGTTACCAAAAATCTGCAATCCTAATAGTGACCTACAGTATATACATGACGTAGTTCCATGACTCTCCTTCGTAGGTCTGCTCATGGAAAACAGCCTTCTTCGTCAGTCTTCTGGGGATTCTCATACTGGTACTTGCCCTGGTAGGACTTGTATGTTATGCAGACTTGTGTGTCACTGTCTACAGTGAGTTTACTAATGTTTTCTTTATTTCTCATTTTGTTCCAGTATTAATATCAATTTAACCTTTTTTAACCTTTTAACCTTTTTTTAACCTATTTTAAATGTCTTGCATCTCTGCAGGGTCTGAGGTGGGATTTCAGCAACGGATTGTTCTGCTGGGGAAGACTGGATCAGAGAAGAGAGCATCAGGAAACACCATCCTGGGAAGAGAGGCCTTTAAAGTGGAGGCTTCACCTTCGTATGGGCCACAGTGTGAGGAACAAGATGCTGTTGTGGGCCGAAATAACATAACTATGATTAACACCCCGAGATGTGTTGCCATCTGAGGAACTTGCAGGTAAAGTAGCTCAATGCATCAACATCTCAACACCTCACGTGTTCCTGCTGGTGATCAGGTTGTGCAATTGGTGTACAGAAGAGGAGAAGAGAACTGTCAAATGGATGAATGAGAACTTTGCGGAGGAGGCCCTTAAATACACCATTGTGCTGTTCACTGGTGGAGACCAGCTAGAAGGGAAACCAGTGGAGGAGTATCTAACGGACAATAATGATTCCCTAAAGCCTCTCAGTATGTGTGGTGGTAGACATCACGTCTTCAATAACAAAGAAAATAATGACCTCACTCAGGTCACAGAGCTGCTGGAGAAGATAGACGGATTATTGAATGAGAATAGGGGATACTATCATGTGACAAACATCTTGACCTGGAGGAAAGAGGAGATCAGGAGGAGGGAGGAGGCTCTGAGAAAGATACTGGAACAGGAGGTTAGAAAGAGGGATGCAGCCATAGCAACGATAAGAGAGGAGGAGGAGAAAAAGAGGGATGCAGCCATAGCAACGATAAGAGAGGAGGAGGAGAAAAAGAGGGATGCAGCCATAGCAACGATAAGAGAGGAGGAGGAGAAAAAGAGGGATGCAGCCACAGCAACGATAAGAGAGGAGGAGGAGAAAAAGAGGGATGCAGCCATAGCAACGATAAGAGAGGAGGAGGAGAAAAAGAGGGATGCAGCCATAGCAACGATAAGAGAGGAGGAGGAGAAAAAGAGGGATGCAGCCACAGCAACGATAAGAGAGGAGGAGGAGAAAAAGAGGGATGCAGCCACAGCAACGATAAGAGAGGAGGAGGAGAAAAAGAGGGATGCAGCCATAGCAACGATAAGAGAGGAGGAGGAGAAAAAGAGGGAGACTGAAGAGAGAAACATCTGTGAGGGGGGAGATGAAGGGAGGAAGGTCATTGATAATCTGGCATTGAAAGTCTCAGGCTCAAAAATGTATGTAGGAGTAACAGTGATCACAATGATCATACTAATTGTCCTTTAATGATACTAAACTGAACATTAGGGTATTTGGTATTCACAATCATCATCTGAACATTAGGGAGTCTCCTCATTTGGTATTCACAATCATCATCTGAACATTAGTGGGTCTCTTCATTTGGTATTCACAATCATCATCTGAACATTAGTGGGTCTCTTCATTTGTTATTCACAATCATCATCTGAACATTAGTGAGTCACTTCAATCATCATCTGAACATTAGGGAGTCTCTTCATTTGATATTCACAATCATCATCTGAACATTAGTGAGTCTCTTCAATCATCATCTGAACATTAGTGAGTCTCTTCAATCATCATCTGAACATTAGTGAGTCTCTTCAATCATCATCTGAACATTAGTGAGTCTCTTCATTCATCATCTGAACATTAGTGAGTCTCTTCATTCATCATCTGAACATTAGTGAGTCTCTTCATTCATCATCTGAACATTAGTGAGTCTCTTCATTCATCATCTGAACATTAGTGAGTCTCTTCAACCATCATCTCTTATTGTAAATCAGGGTGACCTCTGAAAACAAAACAATTTTGCAGATGAAAATGATACGTTAATTTATTAATTGTTTATCAATACTTTCATTGATTAATTATTAGAAGTGATTTTATATATTCTTTAAGAACCTATCTCCCATTATAACCTGGTGTTTAGAGAAATATAAGATACCTGCACTTTCTCCAATGGGTGAACAAATAATGCAGTGTCATGTATTATGCAATATAAAGGTCAAAACCGTCAAGGAATACAGTTGAATCATCATATAGCTGTGTTGGGATTTGTTTGTTGCAGTATTTTCAATGTTATATTAACTGGGCCTGGAAATTCACTATACTGCTCTGTCTCATGAAGTGCTGTTCCCAGTTTCAATGTCCCTTAATAAAACCAATGTCAAAACATAAATGTAAAATATAAATGATGCATTTTGTACCACATCAGTGAAGAGCAGTTGGTTAAGCTACTACCGGGATCTGCTCAGTGCCAGAGGCCAGCTAGTTACTGGGTCGTTTCAACCCTGTTACGTGAACTGAACTCTTGTTTTAATATGGTGAAACTATTCTTTTTTATTCCCCAAAAATATTGAACATCTAATAGTTAAATCAAAGTGTAAAAGCAGGTGAGCTGGGTCTACTCTTTTTGTAAATTCTCTGCTGTTTTGTGGTGGAAAATTGAGTGGTTCGAGCATAACACCAACTGTTACCCATGTGAAGCTTGCATTCAATTTCCACTCCATGTTGCACACAACAATCTTCCATTTCCCCTGTCTTAAGGCGATTTATAGTTTGATTTAGAAAATAAATTGTCAACCCTGTTACTTTATTTGGCACTTTTAATAGGCAATTACTATAGTCATGTTTTTATTTAACCTCTTGAGATGGGAAAACATGTGCTCTTTATGACAGAATGTTACAATTATGTGAAATCAAAGTTTTTTGGGGGTGGAACGACCCTGCTATATGGGGCCTAGAAAGTTGCGACAGTACAACCTCCATAGACCGTGTTCATGCCACCAGGGGAGAACTACCTGCATGATCTTCAAGCCTTTTATTTTCATTACTGGCGTCAGGTGATACTGGCCAAAAGGAAGCTAAGAAATGATGAAAGGAAAGAGAGCTACAATAGGAGGAAAGGAGGAAAGGGATCTAGGATAGGAGGAAAGGAGGAAAGGGATCTAGGATAGAAGAGGATGTATGTTGTAGGGATTCACCATGGCCAGTAGATTGTGTGCATGTAACCTACTCAATGACTGCTTGTTTTGTCACGTAAACTGAAATGACTTGAACTATCCGAATTTCAGCAACCAGGAAATGTTGGTGTGATTTCCGCATATTGCTCCTTTAAGACATTGGTTTCTACTGTGGGGAACCCAGGTTCAGATCCCACCCTTAACACATCTGTGCTTTTTGCGTTTTTCCTTCATCAATCAATCAAAGTCACCAGCGCTCTTGCTTTTGAGCTGGCTGCTCTTCCTAAATAGTTGGTAAACCTGTTCAAAACAGTGGCAGCATGTGCACTGGTGATTCAGTGGTGATTGTTTTTTACATGCAAAAGGTGAAATATGTGTATTTATGTTGTTGTTCAAATGCACAGATCGATCACTTTATATACTGTATCTTCCCAAAGAAACTACCTGTAGTTTGAAATCTTGGCTATAATATTTATGCTGCTTTGTTGACACTGTGCCAACCCTGCCTATCCCTTCCACTGTCCAGTGTGTTCAGCCAATCAGAGGCCCCCACAAAGAAAGTTATTTCCTGTTCTAAAAGTGTCTGGTTAAGGCTGTCTGACAACGGCGATAGCCTACACAGCAGGGTAATTCGAGATTCACAGGAGTTGTAAGGTATTTACATTATTAAAAAAATTCAGTACAATCATACTGTATGTTAGTCTTTCTTATTCTATAGGTTTACCTCTTATTTTTTCGATGAATTGGTTATATTAATAGCAGTTTTCCAAACAATAGCGCGTGGGGCAGAGTCTACACCTACTGTACCTTGCTTTAACTCGTTAAATTTGTCTTCAACAAAACAACATTCAACAAATCAACTATTTTCATTGATAAACTCGAGTGTTAAGGTTTATTTGAAATATTTTCATAATTCCTTACTCGTGAAGGTTCATTTGTTTGTACCCCTTTAAGAGCGTCCTGCGAATATGTGCCAGAAAGAAAAACATTTAACTATGGTAAAATAGGTATTTAGTTTTGAATGGTTTGGGGTACCGAGGAGCGGTTTTCTGCATTGCAAAGGTACAACCACGGACACAAAACCATGCTCCGTCTGCTTCTACGGAGCGGCTGCGGTTCTAGACTCGTCATTTTAAAATACTAATATGAAAATGAATATCTCAAAACTGTGTGAGGGAAAAAAAACATATATTTAATACATTTTGAATTCAGGCTGTAACACAACTTCTGGAATAAGTTGTTTGCATTTTAGTCACTTAGCAGATACACTCATCCAGAGCAACTTACAGTTGTGATATATACATTTTTGTACACGTCCCTCGTGGGAATCAAACCCACAACCCGTGCGTTGCAAACGCCAAGCTCTACCAACAAAGCCACACAAAATCTAAAATACTTTCTAAACGCAGTGTAGATGGGCACAAAATTGGCCAAAAGGGGGTTGTGGACAGCTCTTTTGACAATGCCTCTTTTACAGTTACAATGCCTCTTTCACAGTTACAATGCCTCTTTTACAGTTACAATGCCTCTTTTACAGTTACAATGCCTCTTTTACAGTTACAATGCCTCTTTTACAGTTACAATGCCTTAATTGTTTTACTACCCTAAAATACTTGCTAAACTAAATTAGATTGTATATTTCAGATGTTCTACCTTTTTTAATGTTTTTTGTTTGTTTGTGCATTCACAACCCACAGTTACATTGTAAAATGGCTACTTCAAATGGCTATGGCAACTGCTCGGCCTCTGACCACAAGGCACTACAGGGGGTAGTGCGTACAGCCCAGTACATCACTGGGGCTAAGCTGCCTGCCATCCAGGACCTCTATACCAGGCGGTGTCAGAGGAAGGCCCTAAAAATTGTCAAAGACCCAAGCCACCCCAGTCATAGACTGTTCTCTCGACTAACGCATGGCAAGCGGTACCGGAGCGCCAAGTCTAAGACCAAGAGGCATCTCAACAGCTTTCATCTCCAAGCCATAAGACTCCTGAACAGGTGGCTACCCGGACTATTTGCATTGTGTGCCCCCCCAAACCCCTCTTTACGCTGCTGCTACTCTCTGTTTCTCATATATGCATAGTCACTTTACCTAGACATTCATGTACATACTACCTCAATTAACCCGACTAACCGGTGCCACGGCACATTGGCTACCCGGACTATTTGCATTGTGTGCCCCCCCCAACCCCCTCTTTACGCTGCTGCTACTCTCTGTTTATCATATATGCAATGTCACTTTAACCATACCTTCATGTACATACTACCTCAATCAGCCTGACTAACTGGTGCCTGTATATAGCCTCGCTACTGTTACTTTTCACTGTCTTTTTTACTGTTTTTATTTATTTACTTATATATTGTTCACCTAATACCTATTTTATTTATTTTTTACTTAAAAATTGCCCTGTTGGTTAGAGCCTGTAAGTAAGAATTTCACTGTAAGGTCTACACCTCTTGTATTCGGTGCACGTGACGAATAAACTTTGATTTGATTTGACTACCTTGAAACTCGATGCGAAACGTGCTTGATGCTGAAAGTGAACATATAGGAAATGGAGGCTCTTCAGAGGAAGCACAACAAATACTGCCATACCTTGATGCTAACGAGAGCTCAGGTGGAATAAGGTGATCTATATTTAATAATATGTTTAATTTGTTATGGTATTGTGGGTTTTTGTAGCACTCGAGTCACTGTACTTGCTATTTGTGTTTTTAAAATGGTCTACTTAAAGGGCAATGCCTCCACTTTTCAACCTCATTTTTATTATTTCCAGCACAATACCGTGTCAACATATGTGAAAAATTATAAAGTTAAGAAGTTGATATCATCAAAAGTTAAAACAGTGAATCTGTGACGTGGGGAGCAAGATAATACCCTCCCTTAGGCTAAACTCGTTGCAGGTTTTGAAAATCATTTTTTTAAAATATATTTGAATCCTACCCTGTGATGTCACAGAAGTGTTTATTTTCGCACCTTATCTTTTTTTTAACCACAGATCATAGAAACATGCTGTTTTCACACACTCACCTGCCAGTTTATTAGGAACACCCATCTAGTACCGGGTCAGACCCCCTTTGCCTCCAGAACAGCCTGAATACTTCGGGGCAGGGATTCTACAAGTCGTAAAAGTTCCACAAGGATGTTGGTCCATGCTGATGCGATGTTATCAGGCAATTGCTGCAGATTGGTTGGAGGTACACCACCGCCACCAGTCTGTACCGTTGACACCAGGCAGGATGGGTCCATAGACTCATGCTGCTTACGCCAAATGCTGACTCGGCCATCAGCATGACACAACAGACACCGGGATTCGTCGGACGAGGCAATGTTTTTCCACTCCTCAATTGTCCAGTGTTGTTGATCGCATGCCCACTGGAGCCACTTCTTCTTGTTTTTAGCTGATGGTCGTCTGCTGCAATAGCCCATTTGTGACAAGGATTGACAAGTTGTGCGTTCCGAGATGCCGTTCTGCGCACAGCTGTTGTACTGTGTTGTATTGTGTCTGTGTGTCTGTGTGTCTTTTTGCTTGTGCGATTTTTGCCATTCTCCGTCAACCTCTCATCAACGAGCTGTTTTCGCTCACAGGACTGCCACTGACTGGATGTTTTTAGTTTGTCACACCACTCTCGGTAAACCCTAGACACTGTCATGCGCGTGAAAAGCCCAAGAGGCCGTTTCTGAGATACTGGATCTGGTTGGCCTGGCACCAACGATCATACCAAGCTCAGTCGCTTATGTCACTGGTTTTGCACATTCAAACATTCAATCGAACAGTAACTAGGAGTGATCCATTTTTGTGAACGGGTTGGTGTACCTAATAAACTGGTTGGTGAGTGTATGTAGACGTTGTTTTGGTGCTGGAGAAGATGGAGGTTGAAAAGTGGCGGAATTGCCCTTTAAAGTCTTTACAACCCCCTGAAGGGTGATAGCTCGAGCAGTGTTCTTCTATAGGGGGGTTATCAACAACAAAAAGTTAAGCTTGGTTGGAATTGAAATGTTATTCTGTGTTTATCAGGGAAGAACAGCCAGAACCACCTGTTCCTGACTGTCAGTCCATGACGAGTGAGAAATCCATGAGTCTTCCACTACATTTCAACGGTGTCTGTCCCACCTCTGATGGGTGAGTCTTCTGAAATGTTGTCTTGTATTAATTTTTTCATTAATCAGGGACAGTAATAAATCAGACTTCTTGAAGCCATTGATGATGTCACTCAATTGTTTCCTATGTTAATTCTCAGTAGTACATTTGACATTTTGAGTTGTATTTGTCACATGCATAAGTACAGTGAAATGCTTAACTTGCAAGACCTTCCCAACAGTGCAGTATTCAATATCAAGATATTACAACAAAAAAACAGAGAAATAAGAAAGGAAAAATAAAAACAGGACAGTGTAAGCTACATACAGGGCCAATGCCAGTACCAAATGTACATTGTGAAGGGATATTGGAGTAATTGAGGTAGATGTAGACAGGGTTGGGATAATTACTTGAAAAATCTAATCCGTTTGTGATTAGTTACATGAAAAATAAAGTAATCAGTAACATACTTCTTTGGATTACTCTATTACATTTTTATTACTTTTGGATTATTTTAATGTATAGCCTAACCCCCAGACATATTTTAAAACGTTTAGAAACGTTCATCTAATATAGCATTTTTTAAATTTAGTAACATGAGTATTTCCAAACTGGGGACTAGTGTGAGAGCATAGTCTAAAGATCCTGTCATTGTTCTATTCTATGTGTAAGAACATGTTCCAATGGTGGCACCAGCCCATGATTTGGTCACGTCACAATTACTGTGGAGTCATGCAATAGAAAATGAGTAGCCTCATCATCTTATCAAATCAAATGTATTTATATAGTCCTTCTTACATCAGCTGATATCTCAAAGTGCTGTACAGAAATCCAGCCTAAAACCCCAAACAGCAAGCAATGCAGGTGTAGAAGCACGGTGGCTAGGAAAAACTCCCCAGAAAGGCCAACACCTAGGAAGAAACCTAGAGAGGAACCAGGCTATGAGGGGTGGCCAGTCCTCTTCTGGCTGTGCCGGGTGGAGATTATAACAGAATATGGCCAAGATGTTAAAATGTTCATAAATGACCAGCAGGGTCAAATAATAATAATCATAGTGGTTGTCGAAGGTGCAACAGGTCAGCACGGCCAGGTGGACTGGGGACAGCAAGGAGTCATCATGCCAGGTAGTCCTGAGGCATGGTCCTAGTGCTCAGGTCCTCCGAGAGAGAGAGAGCATACTTAAATTCACACAGGACACTGGATAAGACAGGAGAAATACTCCAGATATAACAGACTGATCCTAGCCCCCCGACACATAAACTACTGCAGCATAAATACTGGAGGCTGAGACAGGAGAGTCAGGAGACACTGTGGCCCCATCCGATGATACCCCCGGACAGGGCCAAACAATGTCTAGAGAGTGGTCTTCTTTGACTACTTTATGGATAGAATAACCTCTTAATCAGTAAATCCTCTTTATCAGTAAATCACAGGTACCACAAACATGACTATAACTAAACAACAAAAAAGGCCAACATGTATGGGGAACTTATAATCTGGTCCCAGATCTGTTGGTACTATCATGGCATGACTATGAGTTGACAAGACAGCACAAACAGATCTGGGACTAGGTTAGGGGAATGAAGGTCTTCTTGTGAATATGGACATCAGCATGATTCACAGGTTTTTCAGGAAGAGATGATTCAGTGTTCTTTACAGCTGCTGATAGTCAGTTAGGTCAAGAGACGTATGAAAAAACAACGCACATTGTGGTATTTCATCATCATCAAATCATCAAATGTATTTATATAGCCCTTCTTACATCAGCTGATATCTCAGTGCTGTACAGAAACCCAGCCTAAAACCCCAAACAGCAAGCAATGCAGGTGTAGAAGCACGGTGACTAGGAAAAACTCCCTAGAAAGGCCAAAACCTAGGAAGAAACCTAGAGAGGAACCAGGCTATGAGGGGTGGCCAGTCCTCTTCTGGCTGTGCAGGGTGGAGATTATAACAGCGCATGGCCTAGATGTTCAAATGTTCATAGATGACCAGCAGGGTCAAATAATAATAATCATAGAAGTTGTCGAGGGTGCAACAAGTCAGTAACACAAGAGTAAGTGGCAGTTGGCTTTTCATAGCCGATCTTTGAGAGTATCTCTACTGCTCCTGCTGTCTCTAGAGAGTTGAAAACAGCAGATCTGGGACAGGTAGCACGTCCGGTGAATAGGTCAAGGTTCACTCAAAAGATATGAGTTTATCAAAAGTGGATTTGTTTTCTAATTCTTTGTGGGTCTGTGTAATCTGAGGGAAATATGTGTCTCTAAAATGGTCATACATTTGGCAGGAGGTTAGGAAGTGCAGCTCTGTCTGTCTGTCTGTCTGTCTGTCTGTCTGTCTGTCTGTCTGTCTGTCTGTCTGTCTGTCTGTCTGTCTGTCTGTCTGTCTGTCTGTCTGTCTGTCTGTCGCGGGAAGAGAGCTACAGAAGCACTTCCTATGAGAAGCACTTCCTTCTTTCTCTCTGTCTCTATCGGTTGCTTTCACCAGGTGACTCTGCTCTACATTGACCAGATAATGAGTGTGTGTTTGTGAGAGCTGTTCCTCCCACGCTGTCACACGTATCCCCCTGCCTCCCCCTTCCTCAACCCGTCTCCCCCTGCCCCTTCTCAACCTATCTGGCCAGCCTGCTCTTAGTCACTTCCAGTTTGATGGTGTGTATTTGTGGGAGTGTGTGTGAATGTCAGTTATGTTTGCATACGTGTCAGAGTTTGCAGGAAGGGCCATGTAAGTGGATGAGCTTCTGTGTCTGTGTGAAAATGTCACTTCTGCACATGGGTGTTTTTACGTATCTATATAAATATGCCAGTTCTATATCCGCTTGTGTATCTTTGAATGTGTCACTTGACGTGTGTGTGTGTGTGTGTGTGTGTGTGTGTGTGTGTGTGTGTGTGTGTGTGTGTGTGTGTGTGTGTGTGTGTCAGCGGTATATCACTGTGTGTGTGTGAGTGAGCGTGTGTGTGAATGTATTAATTTCGGCCGTGATGGTGTCCAGCTATAAGTTCCCTGTAAATGTTGGCCTTATTGTTGTTTAGTTATAGTCATGTTTGTGGTACTTGTGATTTAAGAGGCGAATACATTACATTACACTAACAATTAACATTAGAATGGTTGTTCTATCCATAAAGTAGTCAAAGAGCACTCTAGACATTGTGGAGAGTAGAGACAGTATGTGAGTACAGGTGACTTTTTACTGTTTTTACAACCTATTAGTAAACACAATATTAATAACAATACGCTGTTTGCTGCTTTGTAATAATAATGCATTACATTTATAATAATGAGTCAGTTGGGCACAGTAGAGGCAGCTATAGACCAGCCAACCTGCCAGTCAATACTCTGGACACAGTAGAGGCAGCTATAGACCAGCCAACCTACAGGTCAATACTCTGGGCACAGTAGAGGCAGCTATAGACCAGCCAACCTGCCAGTCATTACTCTGGACACAGTAGAGGCAGCTATAGACCAGCCAACCTACAGGTCAATACTCTGGGCACAGTAGAGGCAGCTATAGACCAGCCAACCTGCCAGCCATTACTCTGGACACAGTAGAGGCAGCTATAGACCAGCCAACCTACAGGTCAATACTCTGGGCACAGTAGAGGCAGCTATAGACCAGCCAACCTGCCAGTCATTACTCTGGACACAGTAGAGGCAGCTATAGACCAGCCAACCTGCCAGTCATTACTCTGGACACAGTAGAGGCAGCTATAGACCAGCCAACCTGCCAGTCATTACTATGGACACAGTAGAGGCAGCTATAGACCAGCCAACCTGCCAGTCAATACTCTGGACACAGTAGAGGCAGCTATAGACCAGTCAACCTACCAGGCATTACTCTGGACACAGTAGAGGCAGCTATAGACCAGTCAACCTACCAGTCAGCGCTCTGGGCACAGTAGAGGCAGTTATAGACCAGCCAACCTACCAGTCAATACTATGGACAGAGTAGAGGCAGCTATAGACCAGCCAACCTGCCAGTCATTACTCTGGACACAGTAGAGGCAGCTATAGACCAGCCAACCTGCCAGTCAATACTCTGGACACAGTAGAGGCAGCTATAGACCAGCCAACCTGCCAGTCATTACTCTGGACACAGTAGAGGCAGCTATAGACCAGCCAACCTACCAGTCAATACTCTGGACACAGTAGAGGCAGGTATAGACCAGCCAACCTGCCAGTCAATACTCTGGACACATTAGAGGCAGCTATAGACCAGCCATCCTGCCAGTCAATAATCTGGACACAGTAGAGGCAGCTATAGACCAGCCAACCTGCCAGTCATTACTCTGGACAGAGTAGAGGCAGCTATAGACCAGCCAACCTGCCAGTCATTACTCTGGGCAGAGTAGAGGCAGCTATAGACCAGTCAACCTACCAGTCATTACTCTGGACACAGTAGAGGCAGCTATAGACCAGTCAACCTACCAGTCAGCGCTCTGGGCACAGTAGAGGCAGCTATAGACCAGCCAACCTACCAGTCAATACTCTGGACAGAGTAGAGGCAGCTATAGACCAGCCAACCTGCCAGTCAATACTCTGGACACAGTAGAGGCAGCTATAGACCAGCCAACCTGCCAGTCAATACTCTGGACAGAGTAGAGGCAGCTATAGACCAGCCAACCTGCCAGTCATTACTCTGGACAGAGTAGAGGCAGCTATAGACCAGCAAACCTGCCAGTCAATACTCTGGGGGTCAGGAGACACTGTGGCACCATCCGATGATACCCCCGGACAGGGCCAAACAGGCAGGATATAACCCCACACACTTTGCCAATGCACAGCCCCCACACCACTAGAGGGATACCTTCAACCACCAACTTACCATCCTGACACAAGGCCGAGTATAGCCCACAAAGATCTCCGGCACGGCACAACCCAGACAGGGGGACCACGTCAGTGACTCAACCCACTCAAGTGACGCACCCCTCCTATGGAAGAGCACCAGTAGGCCAGTGACTCAGCCCCTGTAATAGGGTTGGAGGCAGAGAATCCCAGTGGAGAGAGGGGAACCGGCCAGGCAGAGACAGCAAGAGTGGTTCCTTGCTCCAGTGCCTTTCCGTTCACCTTCACACTCCTGGGCCAGACTACACTCAATCATAGGACCTACTGAAGAGATGAGTCTTCAATAAAGACTTAAATGTTGAGACCGAGTCTGCATCTCTCACATGGGTAAGCAGACCATTCCATAAAAATGGAGCTCTATAGGAGAAACCCCTGCCGCCAGCTGTTTGCTTAGAAATTCTAGGGACAATTAGGAGGCCTGCGTCTTGTGACCGTAGCGTACATGTAGGTATGTACGGCAGGACCAAATCGGAAAGATAGGTAGGAGCAAGCCCATGTAATGCTTTGTAGGTTAGCAGTAAATCCATTCAAAGTGTTCCATAAAGAAATAAGTGTACTAGACTTTTGTTAAACTTGGTACAGTATTTAAAAAAAAATTTAATATCAAGTTGATTTCCTGAGTTTAGATTTTTGGGTTCAGTAGAGATTAATTTGTCTACATCTTTTTGGCACTAATATCACATAGGCTAATTCATGTGGGACTATCAGCGTTATCAGAATCTCCTAGTTCCCAGTGGGGAATTTCCCTTGAACGACCTTCCAAGTCGGAAATACAAGTAAGAAAATCTGAGAAAAGGTTGTTACCCAAGTTGCCGAGTTGTGACGTTTCACCACTGACCTTTCACCTTTTCAACCAAAAGATGACGACAAATCTGTTTCTGACAATTACAACCTTATCGATATGGAGAATGTAGCTAGTTAGACCATATGTCAATGTATAAATGACTTTATTATTTGCAATGTTAGCTTGCTTACCAAGATAAATAAAATCTTATTGGTTGAAGAATTTTTCCCGACTTTAAAGGCACATGAACACATTCATGATGGACTTCCCAGTTTCACATTTCCCACGAGCACATGACACCCCAATTCATCAACTGAGGCTAGCTACAACTCTAATTGTAGCCTAATATTACTGATATTTAGCCGTATAATTGATATCTAACAGTACATTTAATGTATAGGCTGAAAAGTGACTGGTAACATGAATAGATAAATATTTATGGTAATATAAAAAGAATTTAAAAAATTTAAATGTAACCTTTATTTAACTAGGCAAGTCATTTAAGGACAAATAATTATTTACAATAACTGCATACCCCGGCCAAACAATAGTTACAAGTAGCAGGATAAATAGATGGATACTAATAATAATGGCAATCAATGAACAGCAGTGTAATGGTGGTAATAAATCTAATCAATAAGCATTTTAGCAGGAGCGTGGGTTTGTGGGTGTGTATGTGACTAAGAGTAAAAGTGAAGGTTGTGTGTGAGTGTGTCTGAGTAGGTAGAGACTCTCGAGTGGTGCAGTGGTCTAAGGCACTGTATCACAGTGCTAGCTGGACTTGATCCTGGTTTGAGTCCAGGCTCTGTTGCAGCTGGCCGCGACCGGGAGACCCATGGAGCGGCGCACAATTGGCTCAGCATCGTCCAGGTTAGGGGAGGGTTTGGCCGGCAGGGATGTCCTTGCCCCATCACGCTCTAGCGACTCCTGCGGCAGGCTGGGCACAGTGCATGCTGACATCGTTGCCAGGTGCACAGTGTTTCCTCCATTTAAGTCTTCTGGCCATGGGATAGAAGCTCTTTAGGAGTCTGTTTGTCTGAGCCTTGATGCACCTGGACGGGAGAATGGAAACAGTTTGGGGGTGTGCACCCCCCCTGTTTCCTGTAGTCCACGATCAGCTCCTTGGTCTTACTGACGTTGAGAGGTTGTTGTCCTGGCAACACACTGCCGTTGGTGGTCAGGCCTACCACCATCGTCTCATCAGCAAACTTGATGATAGAGCTGAAGTCCTGCGGGGCCCACAGTCTTGGGTAAATGGGGAGTACAGGAGGGGGCTAAGCACACACCCCTGATGGGCCCTCATTCATTCCCTGGGTCCAGGGGCCTCATTTATATATCTTGTGTAAATATCTGCATGTGTCATTTCTGAAAAGACTGCGCACGTACAAAAATATTGAGTTTTATAAACTTTGTGCGTGCCATACATGCATGTTTCCCGTTATGAATGTCTTTGGAGGTTATGGCAGAATGTTAAACTTTTGCAGTGACATTTGCTGTAGGCCTAGGCTATCTGACAGACAAAAAGTTTATGAAAGACAACAATTACAAATTTCTGTGGACATGTAAACAGATCGTTTTAATTTAAAAGGGCCCAATGTTTTGAATAGATTTTTTCTCAAACCTATGCTGCACGGCCCAAAAATTCTGAAACATTGCCTACTCACAGTGGTAGCCATACACACTTCAATGCAAAAGATCAACTGTCTGTTCACCTGTTAAATTCTACTGTATGTTATAAACCACGCTTCCTTTCTGATGCATAGAGCTAAACACTTGAAATAATAGCAACTCTAATAGGTAATTTGTTGTAGGCTACAGCTACTTTGTGAATATGAATCCATCATTAGCAGAAAAGTTAAAGAATGTATTATGCAATGGTTATGAAAATATGTTTAAATGCGATATTGTCTACTCGAGAAATGTTTAATTGCAGTATTCAGACGTAAACTAAAGAGGTAACCAACAACCGTCTGTTCCATCATTAATAAACTGCACTCTGGATCGGATGGCATAGAGCAAAATACTTGAAATTGCTTATTTATGTGCCTCCCGAGTGGTGCAGTGGTCTAGGGCACTGCATCATAGTGCTAGCTGTGCTACTAGAGATTCTGGGTTCGAGTCCAGGCTCTGTCGCAGCCGGCCGCAATCGGGAGACCCAATTGGTGCACAATTGGCCCAGCGTCATCCGGGTTAGGGGAGGATTTGGCCGGCAGGGATGTCCTTGTCCCATTGCACACTAGCGACTCCTGTGGCAGGCTGGGCACAGTGCATGCTGACACGGTTGCCAGGTGTATGGTATTTCCTCCGACACATTCGTTCGGCTGGCTTCCGGGTTAAGTGGGCATTGTGTCAAGAAGCAATGCGGTTTGATTGGGTTGTGTTTCGGAGGATGCACGGCTCTCGACCTTCGCCTCTCCCGAGTCCATGTTGGAGTGATGAGACAAGACTGTAACTACCAATTGGAGACCATGAAAAAGGGGTAAAAAAATTAAGAAATTGCCTATTTATTTACTACTCTGAAGAGGGTAAAATTAAACGAGAGACGGGACGGATGGTATTCTTGTTGTAGGCCTACAGTGCCTTCGGAAAGTATTCAGACCCCATGACCTTTTCCATATTTGTTACTTTACATCATTATTCTGTTGATTTAAAAAATCCTCATCAATCTACGTGCAATACCCCATAATGACGAAGCAAAAACAGTTTCTGAAGTTTTTGTTAATTTATCCCCTTTTTTTATATCACATTTACATAAGTATTCAGATCCTTTACTCAGTACTTTGTTAAAGCACCTTTGCAGCGATTACAGCATCAAGTCTTCTTGGGTATGACGCTACAAGCTTGGCACACCTGTATTTGGGGAGTTTCTCCCATTGTTCTCTGCAGAGCCTCTCAAGCTCTGTCAGTGGCTTGCGAAAGTATTCACCCCCTTGGCATTTTTCCTATTTTGTTGCCTTACAACCTGGAATTCAAATTGATTTTTGGGGGGTTTGTATCATTTGATTTACACCACATGCCTACCACTTTTGAAGATGCAACATTTTTTGTGTGAAACAAACAAGAAATAAGACAAAAAAACAGAACTTGAGCGTACATAACTATTCACCCCCCCCCAAAGTCAGTACTTTGTAGAGCAACATTTTGCAGCAGTTACACCTGCAAGTCTCTTGGAGTATGTCTCAATAAGCTTGGCACATCTTGCCACTGGGATTTTTGCCCATTCTTCAAGGCAAAACTACACCAGCTCCTTCGAGTTGGATGGGTTCCGCTGGTGTACAGAAATCTTTAAGTCATACCACAGATTGTCATTTGGATTGAGGTCTGGGCTTTGACTAGGCCATTCCAAGACATTTAAATGTTCCCCTTAAACCACTTGAGTGTTGCTTTAGCAATATGCTTAGGGTCATTGTCCTGCTGGAAGGTGAACCTCCGTCCCACTCTCAAATCTCTGGAAGACTGACACAGGTTTCCCTCAAGAATTTCCCTGTATGTAGCGCCATCCGTCATTCCTTCAATTCTAACCAGTTTCCCAGTCCCTGCCGATGAAAAGCATGTCCACAGCATGATGCTGCCACCATGCTTCACTGTGGAGATGGTGTTCTTGGGGTGATGAGAGGTGTTGGGTTTGCGCCAGACAGTGTTATCTTTGATGGCCAAAAAGCTCGATTTTAGTCTCATCTGACCAGAGTACCTTCTTCCATATGTTTGGAGAGTCTCCCACATGCCTTTTTGTGAACACCAAACGTGTTTGCTTATCTTTTTCTTTAAGCAATGGCTTTTTTCTGGCCACTCTTCCGTAAAGCCCAGCTCTGTGGAGTGTTTGGCTTAAAGTGGAACGGGTTGGTGTACCTAATAAATTGGTTGGTGAGTGTATGTAGACGTTGTTTTGGTGCTGGAGAAGATGGAGGTTGAAAAGTGGCGGAATTGCCCTTTAAAGTCTTTACAAACCCCTGAAGGGTGATAGCTCGAGCAGTGTTCTTCTATAGGGGGGTTATCAACAACAAAAAGTTAAGCTTGGTTGGAATTGAAATGTTATTCTGTGTTTATCAGGGAAGAACAGCCAGAACCACCTGTTCCTGACTGTCAGTCCATGACGAGTGAGAAATCCATGAGTCTTCCACTACATTTCAACGGTGTCTGTCCCACCTCTGATGGGTGAGTCTTCTGAAATGTTGTCTTGTATTCATTTTTTCATTAATCAGGGACAGTAATAAATCAGACTTCTTGAAGCCATTGATGATGTCACTCAATTGTTTCCTATGTTAATTCTCAGTAGTGCATTTGACATTTCGAGTTGTATTTGTCACATGCATAAGTACAGTGAAATGCTTAACTTGCAAGACCTTCCCAACAGTGCAGTATTCAATATCAAGATATTACAACAAAAAAACAGAGAAATAAGAAAGGAAAAATAAAACAGGACAGTGTAAGCTACATACAGGGCCAATGCCACTACCAAATGTACATTGTGAAGGGATATTGGAGTAATTGAGGTAGATGTAGACAGGGTTGGGATAATTACTTGAAAAATCTAATCCGTTTGTGATTAGTTACATGAAAAATAAAGTAATCAGTAACATACTTTTTTGGATTACTCTATTACATTTTGATTACTTTTGGATTATTTTAATGTATAGCCTAACCTCCAGACATATTTTAAAACGTTTAGAAACGTTCATCTAATATAGCATTTTTTAAATTTAGTAACATGAGTATTTCCAAACTGGGGACTAGTGTGAGAGCATAGTCTAAAGATCCTGTCATTGTTCTATTCTATGTGTAAGAACATTTTCCAATGGTGGCACCAGCCCATGATTTGGTCACGTCACAATTACTGTGGAGTCATGCAATAGAAAATGAGTAGCCTCATCATCTTATCAAATCAAATGTATTTATATAGTCCTTCTTACATCAGCTGATATCTCAAAGTGCTGTACAGAAATCCAGCCTAAAACCCCAAACAGCAAGCAATGCAGGTGTAGAAGCACGGTGGCTAGGAAAAACTCCCCAGAAAGGCCAACACCTAGGAAGAAACCTAGAGAGGAACCAGGCTATGAGGGGTGGCCAGTCCTCTTCTGGCTGTGCCGGGTGGAGATTATAACAGAATATGGCCAAGATGTTAAAATGTTCATAAATGACCAGCAGGGTCAAATAATAATAATCATAGTGGTTGTCGAAGGTGCAACAGGTCAGCACGGCCAGGTGGACTGGGGACAGCAAGGAGTCATCATGCCAGGTAGTCCTGAGGCATGGTCCTAGTGCTCAGGTCCTCCGAGAGAGAGAGAGCATACTTAAATTCACACAGGACACTGGATAAGACAGGAGAAATACTCCAGATATAACAGACTGATCCTAGCCCCCCGACACATAAACTACTGCAGCATAAATACTGGAGGCTGAGACAGGAGAGTCAGGAGACACTGTGGCCCCATCCGATGATACCCCCGGACAGGGCCAAACAATGTCTAGAGAGTGGTCTTCTTTGACTACTTTATGGATAGAATAACCTCTTAATCAGTAAATCCTCTTTATCAGTAAATCACAGGTACCACAAACATGACTATAACTAAACAACAAAAAAGGCCAACATGTATGGGGAACTTATAATCTGGTCCCAGATCTGTTGGTACTAGCATGGCATGACTATGAGTTGACAAGACAGCACAAACAGATCTGGGACTAGGTTAGGGGAATGAAGGTCTTCTTGTGAATATGGACATCAGCATGATTCACAGGTTTTTCAGGAAGAGATGATTCAGTGTTCTTTACAGCTGCTGATAGTCAGTTAGGTCAAGAGACGTATGAAAAAACAACGCACATTGTGGTATTTCATCATCATCATCAAATCATCAAATGTATTTATATAGCCCTTCTTACATCAGCTGATATCTCAGTGCTGTACAGAAACCCAGCCTAAAACCCCAAACAGCAAGCAATGCAGGTGTAGAAGCACGGTGACTAGGAAAAACTCCCTAGAAAGGCCAAAACCTAGGAAGAAACCTAGAGAGGAACCAGGCTATGAGGGGTGGCCAGTCCTCTTCTGGCTGTGCAGGGTGGAGATTATAACAGCGCATGGCCTAGATGTTCAAATGTTCATAGATGACCAGCAGGGTCAAATAATAATAATCATAGAAGTTGTCGAGGGTGCAACAAGTCAGTAACACAAGAGTAAGTGGCAGTTGGCTTTTCATAGCCGATCTTTGAGAGTATCTCTACTGCTCCTGCTGTCTCTAGAGAGTTGAAAACAGCAGATCTGGGACAGGTAGCACGTCCGGTGAATAGGTCAAGGTTCACTCAAAAGATATGAGTTTATCAAAAGTGGATTTGTTTTCTAATTCTTTGTGGGTCTGTGTAATCTGAGGGAAATATGTGTCTCTAAAATGGTCATACATTTGGCAGGAGGTTAGGAAGTGCAGCTCTGTCTGTCTGTCTGTCTGTCTGTCTGTCTGTCTGTCTGTCTGTCTGTCTGTCTGTCTGTCTGTCTGTCTGTCTGTCTGTCTGTCTGTCGCGGGAAGAGAGCTACAGAAGCACTTCCTATGAGAAGCACTTCCTTCTTTCTCTCTGTCTCTATCGGTTGCTTTCACCAGGTGACTCTGCTCTACATTGACCAGATAATGAGTGTGTGTTTGTGAGAGCTGTTCCTCCCACGCTGTCACACGTATCCCCCTGCCTCCCCCTTCCTCAACCCGTCTCCCCCTGCCCCTTCTCAACCTATCTGGCCAGCCTGCTCTTAGTCACTTCCAGTTTGATGGTGTGTATTTGTGGGAGTGTGTGTGAATGTCAGTTATGTTTGCATACGTGTCAGAGTTTGCAGGAAGGGCCATGTAAGTGGATGAGCTTCTGTGTCTGTGTGAAAATGTCACTTCTGCACATGGGTGTTTTTACGTATCTATATAAATATGCCAGTTCTATATCCGCTTGTGTATCTTTGAATGTGTCACTTGACGTCTGTATCAATGTGTGTGTGTGTGTGTGTGTGTGTGTGTGTGTGTGTGTGTGTGTGTGTGTGTGTGTGTGTGTGTGTGTGTGTGTGTGTGTGTGTGTGTGTGTGTGTGTGTGTGTGTGTGTGTGTGTGTGTGTGTGTGTGTGTGTGTGTGTGTGTCTGTCAGCGGTATATCACTGTGTGTGTGTGAGTGAGCGTGTGTGTGAATGTATTAATTTCGGCCGTGATGGGGTCCAGCTATAAGTTCCCTGTAAATGTTGGCCTTATTGTTGTTTAGTTATAGTCATGTTTGTGGTACTTGTGATTTAAGAGGCGAATACATTACATTACACTAACAATTAACATTAGAATGGTTGTTCTATCCATAAAGTAGTCAAAGAGCACTCTAGACATTGTGGAGAGTAGAGACAGTATGTGAGTACAGGTGACTTTTTACTGTTTTTACAACCTATTAGTAAACACAATATTAATAACAATACGCTGTTTGCTGCTTTGTAATAATAATGCATTACATTTATAATAATGAGTCAGTTGGGCACAGTAGAGGCAGCTATAGACCAGCCAACCTGCCAGTCAATACTCTGGACACAGTAGAGGCAGCTATAGACCAGCCAACCTACAGGTCAATACTCTGGGCACAGTAGAGGCAGCTATAGACCAGCCAACCTGCCAGTCATTACTCTGGACACAGTAGAGGCAGCTATAGACCAGCCAACCTACAGGTCAATACTCTGGGCACAGTAGAGGCAGCTATAGACCAGCCAACCTGCCAGCCATTACTCTGGACACAGTAGAGGCAGCTATAGACCAGCCAACCTACAGGTCAATACTCTGGGCACAGTAGAGGCAGCTATAGACCAGCCAACCTGCCAGTCATTACTCTGGACACAGTAGAGGCAGCTATAGACCAGCCAACCTGCCAGTCATTACTCTGGACACAGTAGAGGCAGCTATAGACCAGCCAACCTGCCAGTCATTACTATGGACACAGTAGAGGCAGCTATAGACCAGCCAACCTGCCAGTCAATACTCTGGACACAGTAGAGGCAGCTATAGACCAGTCAACCTACCAGGCATTACTCTGGACACAGTAGAGGCAACTATAGACCAGTCAACCTACCAGTCAGCGCTCTGGGCACAGTAGAGGCAGTTATAGACCAGCCAACCTACCAGTCAATACTATGGACAGAGTAGAGGCAGCTATAGACCAGCCAACCTGCCAGTCATTACTCTGGACACAGTAGAGGCAGCTATAGACCAGCCAACCTGCCAGTCAATACTCTGGACACAGTAGAGGCAGCTATAGACCAGCCAACCTGCCAGTCATTACTCTGGACACAGTAGAGGCAGCTATAGACCAGCCAACCTACCAGTCAATACTCTGGACACAGTAGAGGCAGGTATAGACCAGCCAACCTGCCAGTCAATACTCTGGACACATTAGAGGCAGCTATAGACCAGCCATCCTGCCAGTCAATAATCTGGACACAGTAGAGGCAGCTATAGACCAGCCAACCTGCCAGTCATTACTCTGGACAGAGTAGAGGCAGCTATAGACCAGCCAACCTGCCAGTCATTACTCTGGGCAGAGTAGAGGCAGCTATAGACCAGTCAACCTACCAGTCATTACTCTGGACACAGTAGAGGCAGCTATAGACCAGTCAACCTACCAGTCAGCGCTCTGGGCACAGTAGAGGCAGCTATAGACCAGCCAACCTACCAGTCAATACTCTGGACAGAGTAGAGGCAGCTATAGACCAGCCAACCTGCCAGTCAATACTCTGGACACAGTAGAGGCAGCTATAGACCAGCCAACCTGCCAGTCAATACTCTGGACAGAGTAGAGGCAGCTATAGACCAGCCAACCTGCCAGTCATTACTCTGGACAGAGTAGAGGCAGCTATAGACCAGCAAACCTGCCAGTCAATACTCTGGGGGTCAGGAGACACTGTGGCACCATCCGATGATACCCCCGGACAGGGCCAAACAGGCAGGATATAACCCCACACACTTTGCCAATGCACAGCCCCCACACCACTAGAGGGATACCTTCAACCACCAACTTACCATCCTGACACAAGGCCGAGTATAGCCCACAAAGATCTCCGGCACGGCACAACCCAGACAGGGGGACCACGTCAGTGACTCAACCCACTCAAGTGACGCACCCCTCCTATGGAAGAGCACCAGTAGGCCAGTGACTCAGCCCCTGTAATAGGGTTGGAGGCAGAGAATCCCAGTGGAGAGAGGGGAACCGGCCAGGCAGAGACAGCAAGAGTGGTTCCTTGCTCCAGTGCCTTTCCGTTCACCTTCACACTCCTGGGCCAGACTACACTCAATCATAGGACCTACTGAAGAGATGAGTCTTCAATAAAGACTTAAATGTTGAGACCGAGTCTGCATCTCTCACATGGGTAAGCAGACCATTCCATAAAAATGGAGCTCTATAGGAGAAACCCCTGCCGCCAGCTGTTTGCTTAGAAATTCTAGGGACAATTAGGAGGCCTGCGTCTTGTGACCGTAGCGTACATGTAGGTATGTACGGCAGGACCAAATCGGAAAGATAGGTAGGAGCAAGCCCATGTAATGCTTTGTAGGTTAGCAGTAAATCCATTCAAAGTGTTCCATAAAGAAATAAGTGTACTAGACTTTTGTTAAACTTGGTACAGTATTTAAAAAAAAAATTTATATCAAGTTGATTTCCTGAGTTTAGATTTTTGGGTTCAGTAGAGATTAATTTGTCTACATCTTTTTGGCACTAATATCACATAGGCTAATTCATGTGGGACTATCAGCGTTATCAGAATCTCCTAGTTCCCAGTGGGGAATTTCCCTTGAACGACCTTCCAAGTCGGAAATACAAGTAAGAAAATCTGAGAAAAGGTTGTTACCCAAGTTGCCGAGTTGTGACGTTTCACCACTGACCTTTCACCTTTTCAACCAAAAGATGACGACAAATCTGTTTCTGACAATTACAACCTTATCGATATGGAGAATGTAGCTAGTTAGACCATATGTCAATGTATAAATGACTTTATTATTTGCAATGTTAGCTTGCTTACCAAGATAAATAAAATCTTATTGGTTGAAGAATTTTTCCCGACTTTAAAGGCACATGAACACATTCATGATGGACTTCCCAGTTTCACATTTCCCACGAGCACATGACACCCCAATTCATCAACTGAGGCTAGCTACAACTCTAATTGTAGCCTAATATTACTGATATTTAGCCGTATAATTGATATCTAACAGTACATTTAATGTATAGGCTGAAAAGTGACTGGTAACATGAATAGATAAATATTTATGGTAATATAAAAAGAATTTAAAAAATTTAAATGTAACCTTTATTTAACTAGGCAAGTCATTTAAGGACAAATAATTATTTACAATAACTGCATACCCCGGCCAAACAATAGTTACAAGTAGCAGGATAAATAGATGGATACTAATAATAATGGCAATCAATGAACAGCAGTGTAATGGTGGTAATAAATCTAATCAATAAGCATTTTAGCAGGAGCGTGGGTTTGTGGGTGTGTATGTGACTAAGAGTAAAAGTGAAGGTTGTGTGTGAGTGTGTCTGAGTAGGTAGAGACTCTCGAGTGGTGCAGTGGTCTAAGGCACTGTATCACAGTGCTAGCTGGACTTGATCCTGGTTTGAGTCCAGGCTCTGTTGCAGCTGGCCGCGACCGGGAGACCCATGGAGCGGCGCACAATTGGCCCAGCATCGTCCAGGTTAGGGGAGGGTTTGGCCGGCAGGGATGTCCTTGCCCCATCACGCTCTAGCGACTCCTGCGGCAGGCTGGGCACAGTGCATGCTGACATCGTTGCCAGGTGCACAGTGTTTCCTCCATTTAAGTCTTCTGGCCATGGGATAGAAGCTCTTTAGGAGTCTGTTTGTCTGAGCCTTGATGCACCTGGACGGGAGAATGGAAACAGTTTGGGGGTGTGCACCCCCCCTGTTTCCTGTAGTCCACGATCAGCTCCTTGGTCTTACTGACGTTGAGAGGTTGTTGTCCTGGCAACACACTGCCGTTGGTGGTCAGGCCTACCACCATCGTCTCATCAGCAAACTTGATGATAGAGCTGAAGTCCTGCGGGGCCCACAGTCTTGGGTAAATGGGGAGTACAGGAGGGGGCTAAGCACACACCCCTGATGGGCCCTCATTCATTCCCTGGGTCCAGGGGCCTCATTTATATATCTTGTGTAAATATCTGCATGTGTCATTTCTGAAAAGACTGCGCACGTACAAAAATATTGAGTTTTATAAACTTTGTGCGTGTCATACATGCATGTTTCCCGTTATGAATGTCTTTGGAGGTTATGGCAGAATGTTAAACTTTTGCAGTGACATTTGCTGTAGGCCTAGGCTATCTGACAGACAAAAAGTTTATGAAAGACAACAATTACAAATTTCTGTGGACATGTAAACAGATCGTTTGAATTTAAAAGGGCCCAATGTTTTGAATAGATTTTTTCTCAAACCTATGCTGCACGGCCCAAAAATTCTGAAACATTGCCTACTCACAGTGGTAGCCATACACACTTCAATGCAAAAGATCAACTGTCTGTTCACCTGTTAAATTCTACTGTATGTTATAAACCACGCTTCCTTTCTGATGCATAGAGCTAAACACTTGAAATAATAGCAACTCTAATAGGTAATTTGTTGTAGGCTACAGCTACTTTGTGAATATGAATCCATCATTAGCAGAAAAGTTAAAGAATGTATTATGCAATGGTTATGAAAATATGTTTAAATGCGATATTGTCTACTCGAGAAATGTTTAATTGCAGTATTCAGACGTAAACTAAAGAGGTAACCAACAACCGTCTGTTCCATCATTAATAAACTGCACTCTGGATCGGATGGCATAGAGAAAAATACTTGAAATTGCTTATTTATGTGCTTCCCGAGTGGTGCAGTGGTCTAGGGCACTGCATCATAGTGCTAGCTGTGCCACTAGAGATTCTGGGTTCGAGTCCAGGCTCTGTCGCAGCCGGCCGCAATCGGGAGACCCAATTGGTGCACAATTGGCCCAGCGTCATCCGGGTTAGGGGAGGATTTGGCCGGCAGGGATGTCCTTGTCCCATTGCACACTAGCGACTCCTGTGGCAGGCTGGGCACAGTGCATGCTGACACGGTTGTCAGGTGTACGGTATTTCCTCCGACACATTCGTTCGGCTGGCTTCCGGGTTAAGTGGGCATTGTGTCAAGAAGCAATGCGGTTTGATTGGGTTGTGTTTCGGAGGACGCATGGCTCTCGACCTTTGCCTCTCCCGAGTCCATGTTGGAGCGATGAGACAAGACTGTAACTACCAATTAGAGACCATGAAAAGGGGTAAAGAAATTGCCTATTTATTTACTATTCTGAAGAGGGTAAAATTAAACGAGAGACGGGACAGATGGTATTCTTGTTGTAGGCCTACAGTGCCTTCGGAAAGTATTCAGACCCCTTGACCTTTTCCATATTTGTTACTTTACATCATTATTCTGTTGATTTAAAAAATCCTCATCAATCTACGTGCAATACCCCATAATGACGAAGCAAAAACAATTTCTGAAGTTTTTGTTAATTTATCCCCTTTTTTTTTATATCACATTTACATAAGTATTCAGATCCTTTACTCAGTACTTTGTTAAAGCACCTTTGCAGCGATTACAGCATCAAGTCTTCTTGGGTATGACGCTACAAGCTTGGCACACCTGTATTTGGGGAGTTTCTCCCATTGTTCTCTGCAGAGCCTCTCAAGCTCTGTCAGTGGCTTGTGAAAGTATTCACCCCCTTGGCATTTTTCCTATTTTGTTGCCTTACAACCTGGAATTCAAATTGATTTTTTGGGGGGTTTGTATCATTTGATTTACACCACATGCCTACCACTTTTGAAGATGCAACATTTTTTGGGGTGAAACAAACAAGAAGTAAGACAAAAAAAACAGAGCTTGAGCGTACATAACTATTCACCCCCCCAAAGTCAGTACTTTGTAGAGCAAGATTTTGCAGCAGTTACACCTGCAAGTCTCTTGGAGTATGTCTGTCTCAATAAGCTTGGCACATCTAGCCACTGGGATTTTGCCCATTCTTCAAGGCAAAACTACACCAGCTCCATCGAGTTGGATGGGTTCCGCTGTTGTACAGCAATCTTTAAGTCATACCACAGATTGTCATTTGGATTGAGGTCTGGGCTTTGACTAGGCCATTCCAAGACATTTAAATGTTCCCCTTAAACCACTTGAGTGTTGCTTTAGCAATTTGCTTAGGGTCATTGTCCTGCTGGAAGGTGAACCTCCGTCCCAGTCTCAAATCTCTGGAAGACTGAAACAGTTTTCCCTCAATAATTTCCCTGTATTTAGCTCCATCCGTCATTCCTTCAATTCTAACCAGTTTCCCAGTCCCTGCCAATGAAAAGCATCCCCACAGCATGATGCTGCCACCATGCTTCACTGTGGAGATGGTGTTCTTGGGGTGATTAGAGGTGTTGGGTTTGCGCCAGACAGTGTTTTCCTTGATGGCCAAAAAGCTCAATTTTAGTCTCATCTGACCAGAGTACCTTCTTCCATATGTTTGGGGAGTCTCCCACATGCCTTTTTGTGAACACCAAACGTGTTTGCTTATTTTTTTCTTTAAGCAATGGCTTTTTTCTGGCCACTCTTCCGTAAAGCCCAGCTCTGTGGAGTGTTTGGCTTAAAGTTGTCCTATGGACAGATAGTCCAATCGCCGCTGTGGAGCTTTGCAGCTCATTCAGGGTTATCTTTGGTCTCTTTGTTGCCTCTCTGATTAATGCCCTCCTTGCCTGGTCCGTGAGTTTTGGTGGGCGGCACTCTCTTGGCAGGTTTGCTGTGGTGCCATATTCTTTCCAATTTTTTTTATGGATTTAATGGTGCTCCGTGGGATGTTCAAAGTTTCTGATATTTTTTTATAACCCAACCCTGATCTGTACTTCTCCACAACTTTGTCCCTGACCTGTTTGGAGAACTCCTTGGTCTTCATGGTGCCGCTTGCTTGGTGGTGCCCCTTGCTCAGTGGTGTTGCAGACTCTGGGGCCTTTCAGAACAGGTGTATATATACTGAAATCATGTGACAGATCATGTGACACTTAGATTGCACACAGGTGGACTTTATTTAACTAATTATGTGACTTCAGAAGGTAAATTGGTTGCACCAGATGTTATTTAGGGGCTTCATAGCATAGGGGGTGAATACATATGCACGCACCACTTTTCCGTTTTAATTTTTTTTTTAACATTTTTGAAACATGTTATTTTTGTTCACTTCACCAACAATTTTGTGTATGTCCATTACATAAATCCAAATAAAAATCAATTTAAATTACAGGTTGTAATGCAACAAAATAGGAAAAACGCCAATGGGGGTGAATACTTTTGCAAGGCACTCACTGTACGTAAGAAACTGGGGAAAATGTTTACATTTTCCACGCCGGTGGCTGGACGGCATTTGTAGTTGTTGGATGCATCTCCGCCTTGTCACTTGTTTTTTCCAACTGCCGGTCTTGCCCGGAACTCCCCCATCTGATCGTGGAGTTGAAGGGGCACAGCAAGAGGAGCAAGACCATCAACGATGGTCGCATGTCACGAGCCGTGGAAGCCGAGACGGCGACCTACCGCAAAGCAGTCTACCCTCCCAACGAGAAGTCCATTGAGGATACAAACAACGAATAGTTTCGCCATCCTGGAGTCTGATCAACTTCGTCGCTGGGGGTGCCTATGTCTGCGGCCACAGTGTCTACTACGAATTCGAAGTTGACGTCGACAACCTTCCGTCCTGGCTCTGGATCGAGCAGGGCTTCTCCATCTGTCGGAGGCCTGCCAGAGGCGCTGGGAGCAACGGGCTCAAGTTATCCTGCCTCTCGCCTGTCCATAAATGGTTCTCCGAATCCTGAGAAGCGTGGGAGTGGCCGGATTTCCTTGTCCTTCTCGCCAGCAGTGATTCTGGGCAGCTCCATCGTGAGAAATGTGACCTTTGCTGGTGTAAATATCTTATCCCGGAACTCAAGTAAATTACATTACTAAGCTGCTCCCGAATGTACTACGCCAGGACATGGAAATCGATTCTATCGTAGTCCATGTGGGTTTTAAAGACATTATGAAGGGCAGTTCTGAAAAGTTTAAACTGAATTTTAAAGAGTTGATAGACTCTCTGCTAAACACTAACAAAAGACCCATGTCTTGCCCTCTGCCATCTCTGAATGGCAGAATTGAACGCTTTAGCAGGATTCTTTCTCTTCACAACTGGCTACGTGATTATTGCAGCTCAATGGGTGTAATTTTTGTTGACAATTTCGATACCTTTTGGAAACAAAACATGTTTTATAAGGAGGATGGGATCCACCCAAATCATTTGGGATGCTGGATCCTTTCACAGCACTATAAGGCTGCGTTGAGACAATGACTTATCAGTGACTCAAGCCCAGCTCAGCCCTACTATTGTGACGCAGAGTTGTCATAATGCTTCAGCAATTGTACATTACACCAGGGGTGTCAGTAGACACAATATAAGTAGCTTGATTTATGTCCCTTTAACTGCCCTGAATGCCTCTGATCCTACAGCTATTGTATGCAGTAATCATGTGTCTATGAACCAGATTTATACTTTTAGCACTAAGCTGGTGTGCTCTAGAAGGAAGTCCACAGTGCAGGGTGAGCTGCTCACAAAGATGACGAACATAAGCACATATATTGCTGCTAAGCTTCCCAGTAAAGCAAGTAAGCATTCCAGATGAAAAGTGCTCAAAATAGCCCACGTTAATATATGTAGCTTAAGAAACAAGGTTCATGAAATCAATAATTTGCTAGTCAGAATATGAATCATCTGTTACTATTTCTGAAACTCACTTAGATAAAACCTTTGACGATACAGTGGTAGCAATACAAAGTTATAACATTTACAGAAAATATATAAATGCCAATGGTGGAGGTGTCACTGTTTATATTCAGAACCACATTCCTGTAAAGATAGAGAGGATCTCATGTTAAATACCGTTGAAGTAATATGGCTACAGGTTAATCTGCCTCACCTAAAGCCCGTTCTGGTGGGAAGCCGCTATAGACCACCAAGTGCTAACAGTCAGTATCTGGATAATATGTGAAATGCTTGATAATGCATGTGATATCAACAGAGGGGAATATTTTCTGGGTGATTTTAAATATTGACTGGCTTTCATCAAGCTGCCCACTCAAGAAAAAGCTTCAAACTGTAACCAGTACCTGCAACCTGGTTCAGGTTATCAGTCAACCTACCAGGGTAGTTACAAACAGCACAGGAATTAAATCATCAACATGTATTTATCAGATCTTTACTGATGCTGCAGAAATTAACTTGAAAGCAGTATGCAGATCCATCGGATGTTGTGATCACAATATAGTAGCCATATCTAGGAAAACCAAAGTTCCAAAGGCTGGGCCTAATTATAGTGTATAAGAGTTAATATAAGAAGTTTTGTAGGGATTCCTATCTTATTGATGTAAATAATATATGTTGGTCCATGGTGTTTCATGAGGAGCAAACAGACTCTGCACTTGACACTTATTCCAGTTGCTAATAAGCATGCCCCCATTAAGAAAATGACTGTAAAAACTGTTAAATCCTCGTTGATGAGGAATTGAAAAACTTTATGGTTGAGAGGGATGAGGCAAAAGGAACGGCAAATAAGTCTGGCTGCACAACCGATTGGCAAACTTGTTGCAAATTGAGAAATCATGTGACTAAACTGAATAAAAAGAAGAAACAAAGATGAATAATAGTAAAAAGCTTTGGAGCACCTTAAATGAAATTCTGGGAAAAAAGGCAAACTCAGCTCCATCATTCATTGAATCAGATGGCTCATTCATCACAAAACCAACTGATATTGCCAACTACTTGAATGATTTTTTTCATTGGCAAGATTAGCAAACTTAGGCATAACATGCCAGCAACAAATGCTGACACTACACATCCAAGTATATCTGACCAAATTATGAAAGACAAGCATTGTCATTTTAAATTCCGTAAAGTTAGTGTGGAAGAGGTGAAAAAATTGTCTATCAACAATGACAAGCCACCGGGGTCAGACAACTTGGATGGAAAATTACTGAGGATAATAGCGGATATTTCCACTCCTGTTTGCCACATCTTCAATTTAAGCATACTAGAAAGTGTGTGCCCTCAGGCTTGGAGGGAAGCAAAAGTCATTCCATTACCTAAGAATAGTAAAGCCCCCTTTACTGGCTCAAATAGCCAACCACTCAGCCTGTTACCAACCCTTAGTAAACTTTTGGAAACATTTTTGTTGTTGAAAAAATGGTGTTTGTTGGCAATTTGTGTACTGTAAAATAGCATTGTATCTGGTCAAACTTTCAGCATGCTTATAGAGGACATTCAACAAGCACAGCACTTACCTACTTACAAATGACTGATGATTGGCTGAGAGAAATTGATGATAAAAAGATTCTGGGTGCTGTATTAGACTTCAGTGCAGCTTTTGACATTATCGCTGGTAAAATGTATGTGTTATGGCTTTACACCCCCTGCTATATTGTGGATAAAGACTTACCTGTCTAACAGAACATTTTTACATTTACATTTTAGGAGACACTCTTATCCAGAGCAACTTACAGTAGTGAATGTATACATTTCATGCATTTTTTTTTGTACTGGCCCCCCGTGGGAATCGAACCCACAACCCTGGCGTTGCACACCATGCTGGCGTTGCAAACACCATGCTCTACCAACTGAGCCACAGGGAAGGCCCGCAGAGGGTGTTCTTTAATAGAAGCCTCTCCAACATAATCCAGGTAGAATCAGGAATTCCCCAAGGCAGCTGTCTAGGCCCATTGGGGGGAAAAAAGTAATCTTTACTAATGACATGCCACTGGCTTTGAGGAAAGCCAGAGTGTCTATGTATGGTGTCTGTGACCACACAGTGTGAGAAACACAATTTTGTTATTGGTCAGAATATAATAACTGTGATTGACACCCCAGGTATCTTGGGCACATTGTTGCAACCTGATGAAGTTATGTTTAAAACTGCTGAATGCATTAACACCACACCTCATGTCTTCCTATCACATGTATACTCAACACTATACACGTCAGCTACTACAGCAACTGAAATAACTGCAACACTTAACAAAGAGTTGCACTTAGTTTCAGAGTGGGTGGCAAGGAATAAGTTAGTCCTAAATATTTCTAAAACTAAAAGCATTGTATTTGGGACAAATCATTCACTAAACCCTAAACCTCAACTAAATCTTGTAATAAATAATGTGGAATTTGAACAAGTTGGTGACTAAACTGCTTGGAGTTACCCTGGATTGTAAACTGTCCATGGTCAAAACATATTGATACTTCTCCCCATCTTAGCTACTGTTGTATGTCCATGATATGGTGCTGCTCTACCTTCTTGACAGCACTGTCAACAATGCAGGTCCTAGATGCCCTAGTTTTGTCGCACCTGGACTACTGTTCAGTCATGTGATCAGGTGCCACAAGGAAAAATGCAATTGAGGAAAAATGCAATTGATTCTAAACAGGGCAGTACGGCTGGCCCTTGGGTGTACACAGAGAGCTAATATTAATATGCATGTCAATCTCTCCTGGTTCAAAGTGGAGGAGAGATTGACTTCATCACTGTTTGTATTTACGAGAGGTATTAACATGTTGGATGCACCGAGCTGTCTGTTTGAACTACTGGCGCACAGCTCGGACACCAATGCATACCCCACAAGACATGTCACAAAAGGTCTCTTCACAGTCCCCAAGTCCAGAACAGACTATGGAAGGTGCACCGTACTAAATAGAGCAATGACTACATGGAACTCTATTCCACATCAAGTAACTGATGCAAGCAGTAAAATTTGATTTAAAAAAACCTTAAGGAACAGCGGGGACTGTGAAGCAACACAAACAGACACATGCACACACACAATAGCATACGTACTTTGCACACATGTACACATGGCTTTTGTACTGTATATATGTGGTGAAGGGGCCTGAGGGCACACAGTCTGTGAATGTATTGAAATATTTTTAAAATTGTATAAACTGCCTTAATTTTGCTGGACCCCAGGAAGAGTAGCTGCTGCCTTGGCAGGAACTAATGGGGATCCTTAATAAATACAAAACTTTGCACAGCCATTGAAGAGAAGTGGGACAACATTCCACAGGCCACAATAAACAGCCTGATCAACTCTATGCGAAGGAGATGTGTCGCGCTGCATGAGGCAAAAGGTGGTCACACCAGATGCTGACTGGTTTTCTGATCCACGCCCCTACATGTTTTTGAAGTTATCTTTGACCAACAGACGCATATCTGTATTCCCAGTCATGTGACATCGATAGATTAGGGCCTATTGAATTTATTTCAATTGACTGATTTCCTTATATGAACTGTAACTCTGTAAAATCATTGAAATTGTTGCATTTATATTTTTGTTCAGTATAGAATCAAGTATTGGTACCATGATTGTGTTAGAAAATAAATGGTATATCCACGATATTGACCACAAAGATTGCTATACTCACATTGATTATAAAAGTGCAGACAGGGTCATTTTCAATGAAGGTCAGGGTGAAATTCAAACCCATGTGGGAGTGGTCAGCACCAGTTGAAGCTGCTCAGCATAGGTGGACTTTTATTTTTACCATTTATTTAACTAGGCAAGTCAGTTAAGAATAAACTCTTATTTTCAATGATGGCCTAGGAACAGCCTTGTTCAGGGGCAGAACTACAGATATTTCACCTTGTCAGCTCAGGGATTTGATCTTGCAACCTTTCAGGTACAAGTCCAATGCTCTAACCACTAGGCTACCTGTCACCCTGTAGGTAGCCCCACAGGTAGCCTAGTGGAAAGCGGTGTTGTTGACCAATCACAGTAGAAAAAGTGTCTGTGTTGGGATACGTCAACTCTTACGTCCAACAGCAGGACCAGCTAACTTGCCCGCTGGTTAGCTAGCAGGCTAACACTATCAGTTTACCGAGTCATGTTTAACAATACAAATCATTGGTTTTTGAGTAATAATTTGTTGCAAGTACATTTTAATGAATGCTTATACCGATTCACTTTTCGCACGTTAGTAATGTTTATTGATTTCGTTCCTATGGTCACCGGTGGCTGTCGCCCTAGTATCGGCCTTGAATTTGAAATCCTCATTGAGAGGGGGCAGTCGTTCGTCCGCACTAAGAGTTCAAATAAATTGTACGAATGAAGTAAACGGGTCGTAACAGAGACTTGCCATATCAGGGATAATGTCTACTATGACCACTAGAGGTCAGTGAGTGATCAGATTAAAAGATTGGGAACCTAAAACGATCTCTCTCTCTCGTTCCTAGGAGCCAGTCTCTGGAGACAAACTCCTCAGTGGGTAGCTCAGATGATGGTGAGATGGATTCACAAGGATCTGGTGGTAAACATCAAAGGTATGGTCATAATAGTTCACCCCCTTGGACTTTTCACGATTTTTTTGTCACTGATCTACACAATATTTATAAACAAAATAATGAAAAAGAAAATACTGAAATACATTGATAAGATAAGTATTCACCCCCTTGGTTATCATGCTTAAATTAGTTCAGGAGTAAAGAAATATGTTTGTGTGGACAATCATGTTTTGCTATTCTATCACGTGAATTGTACCAGATGGAAGTGTGACATATGTGTGGGGCGCATTCACAAAGCTGTGAAGTTCTGCAAGGTTTGTAAGGCTGCGTACTGTGAGGACCATATTAGAGATCACTACAAGGCCCCAGGACTAAAGAAACACACAGTAGTGGATGCCACTGATGACCACGGCCATGTTGAAATAGAAAGGACTTCGACTCAGGTAGAGGGATTCATTCTTTCACAGTTAGATTCTTAGTTGTGTTCTAATTAATTTAGGATTGTAAAGTAACTATCAATTTAGTAACATACATTACTTACTCTGTTTTCCTCAGGTTGGCTTATGGAAAAGGAATGTAGGCCTTTTCTGCATCCTCATACTTCTACCTCTGGGTCTGATGGGAGGACTTTGGTATCATAGGAGTCCCACAGTGGAGGGTGTGTGGAGTCACAACTTAATTTCCAATGTTTTGTTCTGCAGAGTAGGATTCCATATATTCTATAACATTTACTCATTGCATGCCCTGTGTCTATGCAGATAAGGGGAGACATAACTTGAAGATTATTCTGCGGGGTATGATTGGATCAGAGAAGAGTTCAACAGGAAACACCATCCTGGAGAGAGACATGTTAGGAGCAGCTGCTTCTCTGGTGTCTGTGACCACACAGTGTGAGAAACACAATGTTGTTATTGGTCAGAATAGAACAACTGTGATTGACACCCCAGGTATCTTCAGCACATTGTTACAACCTGAGCAAGTTATGGTTAAAACTGCTGAATGCATTAACCTCTCTTGGGCAGGTGGGACGCTACCATTCCCACCCACGGTTCACACTATTCAACAGCCAGTGAAAAATCAGAGCGCCAAATTCAAAACAACAAAATGTCATAATTCAAAGTTTTCAAACATACGACTATTTTACACCATTTTAAAGATACACTTCTCCTTAATGTAACCACATTGTCCGATTTCAAAAAGGCTTTACGGCGAAAGCAGAAAGTTAGATTATGTTAGGACAGGTACAACACAAGAAAAACCACACAGCCATTTTCCAAGCAGGAGAGGGGTCACAAATATCAGAAATTCAGCTAAAATTAAGCACTAACCTTTGACGATCTTCATCAGATGGCACTCCTAGGACTCAATGTTAGACAATACATGTATGTTTTGTTCGATAAAGTTCATATTTATATCCAAAAACAGCATTTTACATTGGCGCGTGATGTTCAGAAAATATTTTGCCTCCAATACTGCCGATGAATCAGCACAACAATTTACAAAAATACACATCATAAACGTTGATAAAATATTAAACTGTTATTCAAAGAATTATAGATAACCATCTCCTTTATGCAACCGCTGTGACAGATTTCAAAAAAGCTTCACGGGGAAAGCACACTTTGCAATAATCTGAGTACGGCGCTCAGAAACATACACCAGGCAATACAGATACCCGCCATTTTGGAGTCATCTAAAATCATAAATAGCATTATAAATATTCACTTACCTTTGATCTTCATCAGAAGGCACTTCAAGGAATCCCAGGTCCACAATAAATGTTGTTTTGTTCGATAAAGTCCATAATTTATGTCCAAATACCTCCTTGTTGTAAGCGCATTCAGTAAGCTACTCCAAATGTAGGAAGTGCGCCCAAAATTTTACGACGAAAAGTCAAAAAAAGTTATATTTACGTTCGTTGAAACATGTCATACGTTGTATAGCATCAATCTTTAGGGCCTTTTTAACATAAAACGTCAATAATATTCCAACCGGACGATTCCAATGTCTTGAAAAACTTTATGGAACACAGCTACCTCATCACGTGAATGCGCGCCACAAAACTCATGTCATTTTCTGAGTCACCAACTTCCCGGCCTTCTTGTTCGCTCTCTGTTCACTGCAAACGCCTGAAACTAGGTTCTAAAGATGGGTGACATCTAGTGGAAGCCTTAGGAAGTGCAAAATGAACCCTAAGTCACTGTGTGTTAGATAGGCAATGACTCAGATTTCCCACTTCCTGGTTGGATTTTTCTCAGGGTTTTACCTGCCATATAAGTTCTGTTATACTCACAGACATCATTCAAACAGTTTTAGAAACTTCAGAGTATTTTCTATCCAAATCTACTAATAATATGCATATTCTAGTTTCTGGGCCCGAGTAGTAGGCAGTTTAATTTGGGTACGTTTTTCATCCGGCCGTGAAAATACTGCCCCCTACCCAAGAGAGGTTTTAACACCACACCTCATGTCTTCCTATTGGTGATCAGGCTGGAGGAACTCACAGATGAGGACAGAAAGTCAGTACAATGGATTCAGGAACATTTTGGAGAGGAGGCTTTAAAGTACACGATTGTTCTGTTCACTGGGGTAGACCAGCTAGAGAGGAAATCAGTACATACGTTTATAAAGGGCAGCAGACATCTACTACAAGTAACAGTTGTGGGGACAGTTGTGGGGACAGATACCATGTCTTTAACAACAAGGACAAGAATGACAACACTCAGGTCTCAGAGCTGCTAGAGAAGATAGATGAATTACTGAATGAGTATAGGGGTTATCATCATGAGGCAGACTTGCTGACACAGGAAAGGCTTAGGGAAGTGGAGATGAGGAAGAGGGACAGGGCTCAGATACTACAAGAGGAGGGGATAAAGACAGAGGCAGCAGAAAGAGAGATTAGGGAGGAGAAGAAGAAGAGGGAGGCAGCAGAAAGAGAGATTAGGGAGGAGGAGGAGAAAAAGAGAAAGGAGCTAAATGATCTGGCATTGAAGGCTGTTGAAAAATCAGCAGAGAAAATCTCAGATTCAGACATGAAGTTTCAACTAACAATCATTGTTGCAACAATCATAATTTGATGCTGTAAGTCTAAGGTAGATAGAATGCAGGAAAAATATATGATATCAATACAGAAGAAAGAGAAACTGGAGAAGGAAATTAGACATACTTAAAAAAAGGAAAAGGGGGAGAAGGAAATCAGATTGTTGAAAGAAGAGAAAGGTAAATAGAAAGGTAAAGAAAGAAGAAAAAGAGAATGAGCACAAGTTTCTTTCCCAAGGTATTTTTAAATGTTATTAAATAGTTAATTTAGAGGAAACAATGATCAGATCAACAAAAACAATATGGCAATAAAGAGAAGAACAGAACAGAAGAAAACAGATGACACGGAACATAAAACAAAAGGCAGTACAAAAATACAATACAATACAAAAATGTACAAGAAAAAAATAGTTAAGATAATAGCAGTCACTGGAGGGCTGTGCCCTTTCTCTGTGACAGTAGTAGTCCCAACAATAGTCACAGGGTCGCAGCAGTCACAATTGTCAAAAATGTATACATTTGTCAAGAATTTCCCCTGACATGTAGGTTGTGTCCCGATTCATGGACTTAATGGTCTATACTCTCTGCAGAGACAGTAGATACAGAGCGCAGTGTTGTTGTTTTTCGGCACAAAAGGGCCAGGACCTTGTAATATGCTCGGGCATTTGAAAAACGTTTACTTCCTGAAAAGTGAGACACGGTGTATCATTCATTGCGGAGTCGTGGGGGCAGTGTTGTCTCTTGGTTCCTTGATCTGATCTACAGTATAGGCTATGCATCAAAGTAGCATAATCTGCATTGATCACCAAATATAATCTCAGCGACTGTTTACACAATAAACCAAACATTGTAGCCTTGTTAGAATCCCCTCCAAAATGTATTTAGTTGAGAAGTAAGGGACAGATGTCATTTTACTGGGGGAGGGGTGGTCCAAAATAGGGGAGGATTGACAAACCATTTTTTTTTTTTTTTTGCTCTGGGGTTTTATTGGGCACAGGGGAGGGAAATGCATTCCCCCGTGGTTTAAATTCGCTATTTGCAGGTTTTACTATAACATTTCTTCCATCCTAGAAACATTTCCTTAGCTGCTTGCAGAAGTCTCCCCTATATCAAGGTATTTTGGTACTTTCCTGCACTACACTTTTCCATGTGCTAACTTTTATTATAAACTGGGTGGTTCGAGCCCTGAATGCTTAATAGCTATTAACTATACCACAGGTCAATATAGTCTACCAGTCTAACGGTATATCCTGCACTCTATCCACCATTCAAAGTGACAATAGTGGTAGGTGGATCGTTTGTCCAGATCTGTAATAGGCTAACTAGCCATCATACCACACGTAAAAGCATCAAAGCTGCATCAGTTGTAATATGAATCCACAAGAACAAATAGGAATAGCTGATAGGCAGCAGAGAGGCCAGGTGCGTCATTGCACACGAAAGAGCAGTGAAGACATGTGACGGCTCAAAAAGACCCCTATTGATCTTGTTTAGGGACAATCAATAACCTACCTAGACTAGCCTACAATACCACAATGCAATGAATAATTGCATTATTGTTTTCAAGTGAGAACAACATTCTACTCTAGGCTGCAGGGGAAATGTCATTTGAATAACGGCGGAAAAACAAAAGGGAATTTGATTTGGATCAGTTGTGGGTCTACTCTCGACAGGTCATAATGTCTAGAAAGGCACAGTAGCAGGCCAGTCTGGCTGTATTTTTACTTCTGATACTGAATGCGCTGTCTGCTGCAGATCATCATTCTCCCAAGTCATCCTATAATAATGTGGCCACATGCTCCCGGCAGGCCCAGTTATCAGAGAATCTTAATAAACTCTGCCTCCTGCAATCCGAGCGGCTGTTCTTGGCGCACTTAGAACCTAATGCTTCAAAATAGCATAAATATTTATCATTTCACTTTTAAAATGTATTACCTTTTTATATGTGGCATAAACGCAACCAATCACAATGTTTTGATCTGATTAGGGTACTTTAAAATCTCCTGTAGGCCTGCGCACCTTCATCCAAAATAATCCTTTCAACATCCTTAAAATGACTTGACGTTAACCAGGTTTCCTTCCATCCAACATTTTTATGCGAGTAAAGTAGCCTAAATGTCGGATAAAAAAATGTGACGACATCATTGGAAAGCATGCAGTTTATTAGGCTACAGATGAAATAAATGATGGTGAACTTCACAGGGTGGTGAGAGTGCACGGTGATGAAGTTGATGCTCCTTTCAATAAATGTATTCTGGTGAATACTGATCGATGCTTGGCTGCAGCTTTACAATTAAAAATAATCTTGCACTTTTGTCCATAATAATCTCCTCGTGCAGTAGGCTATACACTGGATGTGCAAGCTGTTGGCTAGAGCGCACGTGCCAATACCAGAGTGGGCACATTCGTTATACTGTACCTATGCCTACATTTTTAGTGACAAAACCATCAGTGAATTGAAAACGCGATGGAAACCCATTTAGCTTGTGTTTTGTTATTCAGTACATGGGAATTTAACCTCAAGTTATGTTTATGTGCACAACATATTTATCTCTGTGTCTGTATCTATGTAAATGTATGTATTTATGGAAATAGGGAACACAATGGAAGTAAGTACGTTTCCTTTCATTATGTGTTGACGAATTGATCAAATATTTACTGCCATTGTAGTAAGGTTGGCAATACGAGAGGTCTTCAGACTTGCCTTTTATTTTGTTATTTTCCTTGAAAGAACAACTTGTGGGTTTTGAGTTAATGTGTCACATATCAGTTTGCAAACATTTTACATTTTAGTCATTTAGCAGACGCTCTTATCCAGAGCGACTTACAGTAGTGAATGCATACATTTCATATCATACATTTTTTTTTTCTTCCGTACTGGTCCCCCGTGGGAATCGAACCCACAACCCTGGCGTTGCAAACACCATGCTCTACCAAACAATGTAAAAATAAATAAATGAGTTACATACATGGTCTCCTTTCTAAGCACACTCAAGCTCCACGTCTGGGTTTAAGGGTCTCTTTTCCAAGCTTAAAAGGATAAACATTCACATGCAACACCATGGGCCAGAAAAGGTTGACTACAGCAGTAGTGAAAGAGTTGTTTACATCTTTGTTAATTTACTGTAAAACCATGTTTATCCTATGCGGATTGAAAAGGGGAAACTCTTGAGTTATTAAGTCAGCTCGAGGCAAGGGAATAAGACAGCTGTGATTGATGCCATTCCATTTATTCCATTCCAGCTGTTATTATGAGCCGTCCTCCCTGTCCATCTCCACTGTTGTACTTGTCCTCCGTATTTAGGGAATGTATCATTACTGTTGCGCCTATCTGAAATATATATTGTGTCCTACCTAACCAGTGAACTTGTTGCTGTGATCGTTCTATCAATGCCTGTCATCACTGTTTGATATCTTTTCCTGCCGATATAAACCAAGTCAACCTGAAGTGTGGGTGTCCGTGTGCCTTTCTTCTGGGTGGCTGTATGAAGTTACATAGGCCTACAGTATATGTACTTTTTAAAATTGATTTAACTAAAATCAGTCAATCCAAACTGTGCAGCGGCCATTTGATGAATGGAAAGAGACATGTTTTTTTTTAAAAACAAGTTTAATGACATTTGGAGATTGTCAAGTCAAGCCTTCAATACCGGGTAAGCCTCCAAGACTGTCCCCGACGACAACAAATATTGTCGGAGAGTTGTCTCGTTTCGACCAATCAAATTTTAAAACGTGTATTTTTCCGTATATAAAACCACCGATGTGTTTTAATAAAATCAACTATATTCACTGTGATTGTCTGATACTTTAAGCACACTCATTGATGAAATAATTAAGACACAAAAATGACTCGAAGGAGCCGACAGCAATTGATTTGGGCCTGGCTCGGACTTGTGGTGACAGCTAGTAGTGCCTATGTGATTGGTACATGTTGTCTCTCTCCTCCCTGCTGCAGCGACCAGGGACCATAGATAACGCAGCAACCTTTGTTTATCGTGCTGTCCGTGGTGCTGAAGCTACAACATAATTACACACATTTCTAGTTCCTTACTTGAAAAGTTATGTTACCGAAATTCCTATTTGTTTTGGAAAAACATCCCCTCAACACGTGCACTCTTTACGTGACGCAAAGGCCTAAATTACGGTATTAAGACAGCTAAACAGGACGTACTCTTAGGCCTACAGCTCGATGGTGGTTAAACAAGGCTACAATACTAAGTCTACTAATGATAATGACAATATTTATTATAATGATGATCATCATAATAATAATAACAATAAGGAGATCAAGAAAAATCAGGGTATATGAGTTGCGTGTGTAGCGTATTATGTGTGACAAACAGGTGCTTTTAGATCATAACATTTTTGACCGTTTGGAACAGTGTAAAAAAACACGAAATAAATTATAATACCTGAAAATCTGTTCCAACGAAAAACATTGTGAAGCATTTGTTACAGCATAGCAAAGATTAAATACAGACAAAATTGTGAAATTGCTCACGCAATCTGTAGGATATTAAACAAACTCTCAGACAGGCAACAGAAGCAGGATCTGTCATCTGTCTGTCTGTCTGTCTGTCTGTCTGTCTGTCTGTCTGTCTGTCTGCCTGCCTGCCTGCCTGCCTGCCTGCCTGCCTGCCTGCCTGCCTGCCTGCCTGCCTGCCTGCCTGCCTGCCTGCCTGCCTGCCTGCCTGCCTGCCTGTCTGTCTGTCTGTCTGTCTGTCTGTCTGTCTGTCTGTCTGTCTGTCTAATCAAATTAGTGGTTTCTGCTATTTCAGCCACACCCAATGGTGACGCGTGTATAAAATCGAGCACATACCCATGGAATCTCCATAGACAAACATTCACAGCAGAAAGGCCTTACTGAAGAGCTCAGCGCATTTCAACAAGTCAGTTCTTCATGGTTCGTGCTAGTGAAGGGAAATCTTAACACTACAGCATACAATGACATTCTAGACAAATCTGTGCTTCCAACTTTGTGGCAACAGTTTGGGGAAGGACCTTTCCTGTTTCAGCATGACAATGCCCCCGTGCTTAAAGCGAGGTCCATACAGAAATGGTTTGTCGAGATCGGTGTGGAAGAACTTGACTGGCCTGCACAGAGCCCTGACCTCAAACCCATTGAACACCTTTGTAATGAATTGGAACGCTGACTGCAAGCCAGGTATAATCGCCCAACATCAGTCCCCGACCTCACTAATGCTTTTGTGGCTGAATGGAAGCAAATCCCTGCAGCAATGTTCCAACATCTAGAGGAAAGCCTTCCCAGAAGTGTGGAGGCTGTTACAGCAGAAAAGGGGGGACCAACTCCATATTAATGCCATGATTTTGGAATGAGATGTTCAATGAGCAGGTGTCCACATACTTTTGGTCATGTAGTGTATAACCTATGGATGATTTATAAAGCCAGGCACATTTAACAGTTAGGCTATTGATTACAGACCTAATTAAGTTGGGGTTTCCTCTCTCTTCACTTTTCTTAGACAGTTAAGGCAAGGACTGCTTTCTCTTCTCACTCTGCTAGTGCCTCCGCTGCATTGTTCTCAACAACAATATGCTTGTTAACTTTGCTATTGTACACATAGCGGTCTAGAAAAATGCATCAATTTTCAGGATTTTGGAAAACCAGGGAATTTATTGAAAGTTCCAGTAATTTTACAACCCTAGTTGCACCATTGTTCTTACATAAAATAACCATATACAATTTGATTAGCATATGTCTTAGAGAGTGATGGACTGTCATCCCCACAGCCTCTGCAACTGAATAGTCCACAGAGACAATCACAAATCAGACTGGTGTCTTGTGCACCATGAAAACTAAAGGTATCAACTAAAGAAACGTGGTGTTTAAAAAACATTTTTACTAGGCAAGTCAGTTGCTTACAATGACGAGTTCTTATTTACAATGACGGCCTACCCCTTGAGACGCTGGGCTAATTGTGCGCCGCCCTATGGGACTCCCAATCACGGCCAGATTTGATGCAGCCTGGATTCGAACCAGGTACTGCAGTGACACCTCTTGCACTGAGATGCAGTGTCTTAGACCACTGCGCCTAATATTGTAGGTTACAATGGCGAGCAATATGCCATGGGCATATTATTTATAAATCTTATTATTTAAACACAGGGGAGATGTGGGAATCTAAAAGGATAACTTGCTTGCTGTTTTTAGCCAGCTATAGCAAGCTGCTGGCGGAGTAACCTACAGCCAACTGGCAAGCACAAAACAAGGTCAAGTAAATAAAAACTAAAGTTTCATGTTGCTATTTGTGAGTCAAGAAATGTATGGACTTGCGAGGTATCATGTTACAAAAGGTGTGCGCAGCTCCAAAAATCGGAATCTAAATCCACGCGGAAGCTTGTACTGTAGCTTCACATGCATATTGCTGAATGAAGCGACCACACCTGTAAAATTCATGCCCAAGAGCGCACGGGCACGCACCCCGGGAGAAGTGGGGAGAACCTGGACCCCATCATTTATAGAACCAGGTCAGATCAGGTGTCTGAGGTCAGCATTCCCATGCATAACACTGATGATCATTCTAAGCCTAAATGAGAGGCTATGGTGTGTTGTTGAGGACATGGGATAGCCTCTCTAACAGCAGAAAATGTAACAATTTCTGAAAATACATTGAAACATTGGTGGGAGTTTCATCCAGCCATCCCTGCAGAGCAGCTGCATAGGCCTTGGGCTATTTTTTATTTAAAAAATAAAATGTGGGACTATGCAGACTCCTGGAGCAGCGGGTAAGCTGAATGACTGCAACCAGGGTTTTATTAAGCCAGTGTGGTATTTTGGGGCAACAGGTAGCCTAGCAGTTAAGAGCTTTGAGCCAATAACCAAAAGGTCGCTGATTCGAGACTACTAGGTGAAAAATGTGCCCTTGAGCAAGGCACGTAACCCTAATTGCTATTGTAAGTCACTCTGGATAAGAGCCTCGGTTAAATTACTAAAATGAGGAATTTGTTTTTACGGGTTCAAGCATCGAAGCTTGGTGAATCTGTTTAATATTTCCCCCCAAATGTCTTAAAATGTATGGATTTACATGTATATGATAAATGTGTCTGAGAATCAGTCAGAAAGTTGCAATGTCTGTGTCATATCTTAAGTAGCAGCCAGGGGTTCCCCTAGAGTTCTGTTTCAGGACTACTCATTAGCCGGTATGCTGTAAACTACCTGTTCTTACAATGGTCATTTTTACATTTATTTCAGATGACTGCATAATGAATGAGTAGCGTTGTATGTTAGATTTTTTTGGTGGGAGTTGTTCATTGATTAATCATTAGAAGCGTTTTTATTGATTTTTTAAGATTGAAAGAATGGTGTTTAGAGGCATATAAGATAAATGCATTTTAATGTATAATTAACAATGTGAATGGTAAAGTGAGGGTTTAAGGCCTCTTGGTAAATCTCTAGATGGCATCGAGTTTCCTTTAAAAATACTCTAACTGAGATCAAGGTTAACCCTTCAGTTTAAAACTACATTATTGATTAATTTGACAACTTTGATTGAATGGAGAACTGTCTCCATCCTGTCTACTGTCTGGCTGTCCACTAGAGGTCAGTATAGTCAAGGATATTAGTCAGTCTGTCTACTGATTTATTTTTCATAGTGTCCCAAAATCAGGGCCCATATTCACTAACAGTCTCAGAGTAGGAGTGCTTATATAGGATCATAATGAATCAGAGGGGGACCTGATCCTAGATTAGCGCTCCAACTCTAAGACACTTTATTAATACAGGCTCCTGAACTCTGTATAGGACTATCTAAGAAGTGAGGGAAAATAGACTTGTACCTGCAACCTAAAGAAAGGCATTTTTGTACATGTTAACTGACCACTTGCACAATTATCTGTAAGCCTAATGTAGACAATTCATCCTTCAATAAAACCAGGTTCAGGTCTGTATACCTACTCAGCATTACTTAATAATGTGTTACATCACTCTGTATGTTATGTTGGGTTATCCAAACATGCCGCCATAGATACAGAGACAAAAATATGATTATTTTGGTGGGATGAGTGACAATGCACAGGAAATGTATAGTTTACAGGGCATCATGTTCAATATATCCTCTATACGGTATATCCTCTATACCCCCTATAGGTTTACACTTGGTGAATCAGTACATCATGTCTAATGTTATTATTTTATTCTGAATCTGTACATTACACTGAATAAAGCATTACAAACAAATAATATCTAAGAACACATCTGGGATATCAGATTGGGGATTAAGTATTATATTATACAGCCAAATACACACACATTACAAAGCTAAAATCTTGGAATTCACCTATCTGCTTGCCCAGCCCCTAGACGAGCGTTTGAGAACATTAACAAAAGAACAAAAGCTCTTGGATCAGTTCTTTTTCCTTTAGAAGAAAACGGCTTGATATTGAAAATGACTCAGTCCACATTCCCAAATAACACCCTGTTGCCTACATTTAGCAGACATGCTTATCCAGAGCGACTTACAGGCACAATTAGGGTTAAGTGCCTTGCACAAGGGAACATCGACAGATTTTTTTTCACTTAGTCAGCTCGGGGATTCAAACCAGCAACCTTTCAGTTACCGGCCCAACACTCTTAACTGCTAGGCATATCTGCCACCCAGGGCCCTGTACAAGATAATGTGTTATACAGGGAATAGGCAGGGTGCCATTTGGGACATCCTCTGGCACCTCCAAGGGACCTTTACATGTCTTGAAGGGCCCTTGAAAAGGACCTTTGATTCCCTTCCCTGTACTGTATAGGGGGAAAGTCCCACTTTTACTTGTTGCTCCCTCTCACTTCAGCGATGTCCACCCTCTCGTGTTTGTTTTGTCATTGTTATTAGGGGGGGACGAGCTTCCTGTGATTAACAATATTACATTGACCTCGACTCCTGCCGGACCGGCCCAATCTATTTCATATTGAATGCATTTTCCTGTGTTTATGAATATTTTAGTCTCCTTTGGAGGCTGTGATACTTGTTAGGAACAATGAAACATTATGAACAATATGTAGGAAGATGTGTGGCATTATTTGAGAGTGGACTCATAGCCACAAGTGTGTCTGACTACTAGTTCCTCTCCCTATGGGGACATCAATCAAAATGGCAGCTGTGGTTCTAAGTACCAACATGGTCTTGTATCACTTCCTAAAAGCTAAACTGAGTTTGAGTCCCAAATGAAATGGCACCCTATTCCCTATGTAGTGCACTAGTTTTGACCAAGGTCCTTAGGGCTTTGGTCAAAGGTAGTGCACTATGTAGGCAATAGGATGCAATTTGGGATGCATCCTGAGCCTATGACTCCCTTGTGGAACTTGTGATGTCATTGTTGATCATCGTTGATCAATTGTCCCACTATGTAGGACTCCAAGATTCCAATTTAGTCATGCAGGTATTTTGTCTATCCCTGTATTGTTCACTCTAAAGGACCATGATTGTTTTCGGAACAATAATTTGTCTTTATTACACAAAAAAGAAACCTTCCTGTTTGCCTAGAATTTCCTGTTGTTTTCTGCATGGCTGCAGTGAAAACACTTCCACACACAATAAAATAATCCAGTGCTGTATTGGGTCTTTGTTTGAATTCAGATGGGCTTTGGTGATTAAATGTGTATTTACGGACAACATCATCATCAACAATAACAGAATTGAGTCTTTTGAAGGTGACTGTTCACCCTAAATCTTGTTGACAATATGCTCTCGACTACTGTTGTTGTATCACTATTCATTCTGATTCCGATTTAACGTTGGGTGTTTGTCTCACCCTGCTGGCAGCTTTTTATAAGCAGTATTCTTCCTTTTGTGACCTTGGTGAACATGATTTCACATGTGGAGTTCCACAAGGTTTGATTTTTGGTCTGGCACTGTTTATATATGTTACTCATAGGCAGTGTCATCAGAAAGCACAGCATTGATTTTCACTGCTACACAGACTTCACACAGCTTTACATTTCTGTGTCACCAGAGGGTTTTAGCTCCACAGATAAATGATTAGACTGTATTAGGGAGTTAAATAGCTCACAACGTCCTCCAGCTAAATCAAGACAAGACCGAGGTACTTATTATTGGAGCCAAAGCACAGAGAGAGAATCTGGCCGCACGTTTTAATTCATTTTAATATAAAGATAAAACTCCAGGTAAAAAACCTAGGTGTCATTTCCAATTCTGAACTCAATTTTGAATTAGGAATGTGACCAAAACAGACGTTTCTATCTCAGGCTGACATAGAGAGACTCATCCATGCTTTTATTACGAACAGGCTTGACTACTGTAATGCTCTCCTGTCTGATCTACCCAAGAAAGCCATTGGTCAACTGCAAAACATACAGAATGCTGCAGCACGGGTACTGACCAAGACCAGACGGAGAGAACACATTACACCGGTCTCTGCACTGGCATCCTGTGAGTTTTAGAATACGTTTTAAGATTCTTCTATTGGCTTTTAAATCAATCCACAATTGTGCACCCCAATACATGTCCAAAATGATTTTAAGTTACAGTATGTACCAAGTAGGTCCCTCAGGTCCTCTGGCACTGGCCTTTTAACTATCCCAAATCCTAGGACCAAGAGGCATGGAGACGCAGCCTTTAGTTATTATGCCTCCAGTCTCTGGAATAGCCTGCCAGAGAACCTGAGGGGGGCCGAAACACTGGACATATTTAACGTAGAACTTAAAACACACCTTTTTTAGCTTTGCTATTCCTTAGGGTGCTTTTTAGTCTTTCAGTTTTTACCGTTATTCTTTTGTTTTTTTTATCCTCTGGTGTTTGTTGTGTAGTAAATTATTATTATTATTATTGTTTATTTTTTTGTGAAGCGCATTGTGTTGCATCCATGTCTGGAATGTGCTGTATAAATAAAGCTTGATTTGATTTGATACCTTTACCTTTCATGCGACCTCCGTAAACAGGAAGTTTGTTTCTCTAATGGAAGAAGATCATGTTTGATTCTGCATACAGTTGCCTTTTCTCAATTGGATTTGCTCAACTCCTGTGTCCTATCTCCTACTTCCTCTCTTGCCTCCTTTTGAAAAAGATCAAAGGTAATCGAGGAGAGGTGGTGAGGAGAGGGAACATGGAATGCGCTTGTATGAAATGAGACTCCCCACCACTCACGCGTCATCAGGCAAATGACGTTTACAGGAGTGGAATCCCCAAATAAATGTGTAAAGTGATAAAAGAAATGTAGCTAGTTTGTGCAAGACATTATATAAATAAAAAGATAAGTAGCATATCCTCTTTTCATTTTTGAATGCTTTCCTCGTTCGAGAAAACAACTGCTTCAAAGGGGGTGTGGCAGATATCTAAAGCTCTTCTGCGAAGGACTCAGGTAGGATACACGACTATCCTCGATGAAAGGTGGCTATTGAGGAGGGGAGGACACTCTTCCGTTCACCATTGAGCACGTCTGGGACCTGTTGGATCGGAGGACGAGGGCTATGGCCATTCCCCCCAGAAATGTCCGGGAACTTGCAGGTGCCTTGGTGGAAGAGTGGAGTAACACCTCACAGCAAGAACTGGCAAATCTGGTGCAGTCCATGAAGAGGAGATGCACAGCAGTACTTAATTCAGCTGGTGGCCACACCAGATACTGACTGTTACTTTTGATTTTGACCCCCCCTTTGTTCAGAGACACATTATTCAATTTCTGTTAGTCACATGTCTGTGGAACTTGTTCAGTTTATGTCTCAGTTGTTGAATATTGTTATGTTCATACACATATGTACACATGTTAAGTTTGCTGAAAATAAACGCTGTTGACAGTGAGAGGACGTTTCTTTTTTTGCTGAGTTTATTTTAAAGTACCACACATGAACACAGAACTCTGTGACTGCATCATAGGCCAAAAGGAAGTGGCACGGTAAGTCAACGTGTTAATGTGAAGTAATAACTCAATCATCAGGCGCCGGCCTCTCTGTGACACTTTAACGGCTTGGTAATGTGTTACAGCCATGCTAGCTGAGCTGTTAATGTCTACAGAGAGGTGATGATGTTCTCTACTCAGAAACACCTTGCAGGAGGTCTAGGCTACACAACGCCACACACTCTAAGCTGAAGGAGTAGCTCTGTGTTTAGTGTTGTACTTTGACAAAGTGACCTGGACACCTTAACGTGTTACCAGGTGCATTTGTATTGTCAGTAATGTGTGGTACTTTTAAATGGGTTGTGTGTGACACCTGTAAAGTGACCTCATGCGGTACAGGAAGTAATCCACTTGTTTCACCATGAAGAAAAATGTATGTGTGCAGCAACAAGTGCATTCACTGCAAGAGTCTTATGCCTTTGATAGCATTGTTGGATTATAACACGTCCCCCTCACTACTTACCTGATGTTGTGGATGGTTAATGAGTACACCTCACATGACTACTGTCCTGTGTCTGACATGATGCAGTAGTATCAGTAACATGTGGTGCACCATGCAGCCACCAGACCAAGCCTGTCAGATTTACAACCAGAGAAAGTGAACAGTGAACAGCTCCCTGGCCTGCTGGGTTCAGGGGAAGCATCGGCCCTGGGACCGTAAATTCTATGCTTGTAGTTATAGTAGTGTGTGTGTATGTGTGTGTACTGTGTGTGTGTGCCTCAGTCTCGCTCCTCTCTGAGCTATAATTAGAAACAGCCCTAACTCCAGCACTCAGGAAGCAGGCCTGGGTCCGTTCTGTGTGTGCGGCGCGCTGGAGGACTACACTGACAAAGGGAGGAAAGTGTAGACATCAGGCAGGCATGCAGTGTAATTGTTCTTTGCAGTCTGGTATTCCAGACTGGTATTCTCACCTCGTTAGTATGTACAGGTGTATGAATAGAAGGAATGAATGAGATGTACTAGAGGAAAAGAACACAAGTCGTTATTCCATGTTCTGTTTAGCGCTGCGTAGGCTATAGTACGTGATGGAATTCTGCACTGTTCCGTAGAATCAACAACAGCTCATTACCGTGGCGACAGGAGAAATCCAAATGGTTCTAGAATGCAATGAGAATTCCATCTGTTGTCCTGTGAATTCCTGGTATATTTGATGTGAATGAGGTTATATATAGACTGTGCTCCATCATAAGGATGCTCTATTTCACCTTAGATATGTTTTATCCATATAATGACTATTCCATCTATCCATCTTACTTTGTTTTAATGGGGTTGTAAATAATTCACTTCAATATGTTCAGTGAGTCTGGTTCTACTGTATAGACTGTAGATCTCATGAGGGGGATCCTATTCTGCTGAGGTCTGCAAAGTACTGACCCAGTTTGTATCTATGATCCCTTAGCTATGAAAATGTATGGAGTTCAGAGAGCTATGGACACCTAATGTCTGATGTATACTTTATGTAGGATATTTACCAACGTTCATCAGTTCTGATAGGCATTCCACCTAAAAACGTAGTCTAAAGCTGTCCAGCTAGTATTGTGTTGCAATTTTTGTTTTAAGTTTATTAGCCATAAAGTAAGATGGTGTGACACTTATCTATTATTTTAGATGTCAAAATCTGTTTTCTTTACCCATTGAGAAACAACCAGAGGATAAACTATTGGTACAAAATATTATTGTTTGTTAAAAGTTGGATGAACAATCAGTATTCTTTTGAAATATTCCCGGAAAATATTGGTTCCAAGATTAAAACATTAAGGTATGAAGTTCAATCAATCTTTGGACAGAAAGGAAGTTGAACGAACTACAAAGCCTGAACAAATTGCCTTGCGATGACAACGAGCAAAACAATTTAAACGAACAAATAAACAGAGAAATCCATCAAATATCGAAAAGCAAGCCGTGCTCTCGACCATTAGTACTGATAACCCCAAGACTTCCTGTTTAAAATATAAGGACAGATCATAGTTTGATTTAACTTTTGAAACAAAATGGCTACCGTCATTACCACCAGTTTCCTAGGCGAATACTGTCTGTTCTGAAGCCAAACTAAGTCCCATGGCTCTAGTCTAGTGAGTCACGCAAAAAAACTAAGAAATAGAAAGAAAATAATGTTTTGTTCAAAAGAGAAAATCAATTCTGGAATTCTGAAGGGAGACACACAACTCGTCCTTGGAAGACCCTGAATTTCCGTAAAAGGCAGGTTCTTGGACACTCTTCACGCCATTCCTTGTTTCATCAATTGTTTTTGCGGGCCTCAACTCCCGACGCCTTGGCAACGCCAGCCAAGGGAACACAAAGTGCCTCACTGGAGGATCTGTTTGAAAACAAAAAGAAGCAACCGATTCATTTGTTCACTGGATGTTTGTTCCAGTCAGGGCAGAGAACATAGCATGTTTCTCTATAACACAGGGAGAGGCTTGAGGACAACACAATAGACAATGGTCCGATCAGCATTACTACATAACATCCGTTGTGTCCAGGGTTAAAATGTCTCCTAATTCGATTTTTCAGACCAAATATTCCTTTCTTTGAACTGTCACCAAGATTTCTCCCCAAACATACTTTCACCAGGGAACCCACCCCACTGAGACTCAGATAAATCTTAGTCTATTTTTGCATCATGTTACTGTACTCAGCAAATTACTGTACTCAGAAAAGACTGAAAAGAAGATGTCCGTATTTTCTAAGGAAAAATGACATTGCTATAAAAAAGAGACTGCCTTATTTGGAATTGAGTGTACAGTAGCTACATATATCACGGGCGATGCTGGATTTACCCATATATGGCTAATCAACTGTACAGTCTAAATTGATGGAGTACGCTGACTAAGGCCCAACAGTACTTCAACACAAACAACCTAAGATCAGATCACGTTCTATAGTGCCAGAGCAGGGGTAGGTAACCCTGTTCCTGGAGTGCCACAGGCACTTCATGTTCTTGATTTAACTGACCTGGAAGACCAGGAGTGTAGAATTTAGACAATCACTGAACTGATCAATTAGCTCAGCTGGTCAGGTGTGGTGCCTAGTTGGGACAAAATCCTGCCGTACCTGTGTCCCTCCAGGAACAGGGTTGCCTACACCTGGGCCAGAAGCTGATACGTGTTCAACCCAGAATTAGCTCTACTCAGTACGTTTAAACCTCCACCCTTCTGTGCGGTACTTTCCCTCTTTAGATAACATAACACAACTAGACAAGCCTGAATAACCCAGACGTTCTCACAGACCATGCAGGGAGTGTGTGTCCCAAATGGCACTCCATTCCCTGTGGGCCCTGGTCAAAAGTAGTGCACTACATAGGGAATAGGGTGCTATTTGGGATGCAGAAGGAAAAACCTGGAGGCCACTGGAGTCTGGGGGACGCTGCTGTACATTTGAATTCCTTTGGAGCAGGCCCTCTCTCACAGCAGGGGGTTCCCAGCTGAAAGGAATGCTCCCGGTCCCTCTCACCGCTCCATCCCAGCCCAGTCGACTCTCTTTGTGAGGCTGAGACCCAACCTCGCCAGTACAGGATGGAGGGAGAGGAAGATCATTCTGCTCGTTCCGCTCCTAAACCAAAACGGTCCCAAGTCCTCATTCCCAATTCCCAAAATGTTCCTGAATGGCGTTGTTCGGAGTTGGACCATCCGGTCCCCTCATCAAGACAGGTAGCGGATTGGCGGTAGGGTTTACGGAGACGGTTGTTGGTTGTTTGTTTACCTTTGTTTACCTTGGCGCCACTCCTTAGACCACAGCTCTCCGTTAGACGCTCTGTTACTCCCGAGGGGATAAATAAAGTTGTATTGAATTGAAGCTCTATGGAGGGGATTTCCCTCAAAGCTGATGCCATAGTTCCTTTAACATACAACTATACCACATAGGGAAGTCGCAGTGGGAAAGAGGGAGAATTAATGCCAAGGTATATACCTACCGCTGAACGATAAAACCATCTGATCTTGAGGATTTCCCTCAAGGATGCCTACAATTATTAATATGTCACAATTGAATCGCTGTTGGCTGTAGTGACGATGCCAAGGTATACCCCCCTAACTACCTACCTGCTGCTGAACGATGTCATCTATATATGTAAATATAAAAGATCTGGCCCATAGGGATTCCTAGAGTGAATACCTTGATTACAGTACAATACAATACACAACAGCCTACAGCACAATGAGTGGGACAGGAAGAGACTGTGATAGTGTATTTCTGAAGCTGGCAGGTTTACGGCCTAATCATGATGCCTTCTGGCAGACCTATAGTGTGGAGTACATGTGCTGTAGTGAAGGCTATTGTAGATGTAGAGTATTATGCTATAATGTGGGAATCAACAAGAGTGAAGCAGAACATTTTATTCAGAAACAATGAGGGCCTCAAATATTGAACAAAAGGCATCGTAATCCATATGAACAAATATCCCATTAATACAGAAATAATGGTATTACAGAGGGGATTTTTTCATCTATTCAGACACACAGGCTACATACCAAGCGTCTTGCAATATGGGCTCGGTCTCCATTTTTCAATATCATACCCATGAATTACTCAGTCTCAGGAGTTTAGCCATAGAAGGGCTATACAGCAATGATTCATGTACGTCTTTAATATCTCTTTAAAAGCTGTTCTGGAGCTGAAATAAATGGAAGATTAATGAGAACCCATAAATTATAATGTCTGTATGTTTTTTTTATTTGTATATGTATTAAAATCCGTGATTATATATATAGGCTGAACATATCTTGATTCCCAGGCCTGCCAAAAACCTCCATGCCATATGAGGTGAAGGTGAACACACACACACACACACACACACACACACACACCAAAATATATCTCTCTGTATCATACCGCAGGACTCTGTGGCGCTCCATGCAGCCTCCCCCAGGACTCGTGAATAATCACTGATTGTGTGTGTCACTACTTTTGTCATATTAATGCATATTTTTATACTGAGCCACTCTGATTCCCAAATGACATCCTATTTCCTACATGCACTACCTTTGACCAGAGACTTAAGGGCCCTATAGGGAATAGGGTGGCATTTGGAACGCACAACCAGGTCTCAGGTCTCAGGTCTGTCTCAGACTCGGTGGCAGAATGGAAGGTTCCTGTGTTTGTGCCTGTTCTTGTCTCTTCCTGTCTCCCGCTGTCACCGCGCTGCCGTCGCCATTGTTTCCGTAGCGACCGGCCAAGCCTGGTTCGGGGCTTACTCGCTCGACATTTGCCCCCCCCCCCCCCCTGATGGAAGAGAGTGGAGGAGAGGGCAGGGAGGGACAGGATGGAGGGGAGGGAGTGTCAAGCCACAGATACTCACATAAACACACACAGACAGGGAACACACACACCCCAAACACACACCCCAACACACCACATCCACATGTTATTGTGTTGATAAATCCCTGTGTTTATCCCAGAAAACAATAATAAAGTGGTGATCAGATCAGGATCAGGCTGGGTCTCCAGGGATGACCAGGAATACAGAGATCCAGGTAAACAGACTGGCTCTGCCAGATATGGATGTAGAATGTGTGTGTGTGTGTGTGTGTGTGTGTGTGTGTGTGTGTGTGTGTGTGTGTGATGTGAATCAGAGCCTGATAGAAGTCTCAGTGCTCTGACTGGACCTTGGCCTGCTCTGGACAGACTACCACAGAGTAGTCTTGAAAACGATACTGTCTGTACTTAAGACTACAGTTTGCATGACAGTAGCCCTATTGGCAGTGTATATGTGTTTTTGAGTATTTTATGCCTATCTAATGTTGTGTATGTGGTGTGGTTGATATGAAGTGATGTAGGTGGTCTTAGGTAAAGGGATTGACAACATCCACATCTCATTGCCACTTTCACAGTTGCACATACTGACCACACACAGCTTTGCAGGGAGTTTTCAAAACAGAAAGCATTTCTTGATTATTTTACTCATGGGACGTTAATGTCTTGGCAACACAGCAGGATTAAAACTGGCATGTTTGCGTAGCGTTTCCACCACCAACAATGCTTCGACTGGGGTAGTTCAGCACGTCAAATTACCATGAAATTTATACTGGCTTATTCATACTGTTTCAATGTTTACATTATCTCACTGCCTCCCTATAAGAAGGGATTCAGAAAGTGTTGAGTTTTGTTAAAAAGCAGACATTTGTTTTAGGGAATGCAATGGTTCACATAAGTTATTGTTTTCCCAGCAATCATCAGGATAATGATGTTAATTGGTTGTTGAAGGGGTTGTGTGGTTCAAACATGGTTCATTTGGATCCCTGCTGTATATCACCATGCCTGCATAAACAGCAATTACTGAATCAGTCAGGACAGTGGTCAGAAAATAATTACAAATGCTACTCAAATGTTGGTATTAGTTTATTATTACAGTAAACACAGGCTTCATGTTGTAGTAGTGAATAAGAGGACCCGTCTATTGATATAGGCTGATATAATCACAAAGATATCAATATAGATTGAACCCGTTCATCCATCTATACGTCTCTACTATATTAACAGTGAAAATATACATACTTACCTCTCTCACTGTCTCCTCCATTTTCTTTTCTTTGACCCGTCGGCTTTCTCTCATGGTGCTATTTGCTCAGCTGGCTTGTAAAAAGCTATAGGGCCTCCTGCCCTGGGTCCAAAGAGCCTATAGGGCCTCATTGGGTTTAATACAGTATCCTGTTAAATATCTCCAACCTTCCCTCACTTGAAATATCTCAAACATTCCCACTTAAGTCCTCTTCTTACTTTTCTTCTCATCTTCAGAAGGTATTAGGCTGACCTCTGCTTGCTAAATGGTGTTTTCATGGTTGACCTCTGCTTGCTAAATGGTGTTTTCATGGTTGACCTCTGCTTGCTAAATGGTGTTTTCATGGCTGACCTCTGCTTGCTAAATGGTGTTTTCATGGTTGACCTCTGCTTGCTAAATGGTGTTTTCATGGTTGACCTCTGCTTGCTAAATGGTGTTTTCATGGTTGACCTCTGCTTGCTAAATGGTGTTTTCATGGCTGACCTCTGCTTGCTAAATGGTGTTTTCATGGCTGACCTCTGCTTGCTAAATGGTGTTTTCATGGTTGACCTCTGCTTGCTAAATGGTGTTTTCATGGCTGACCTCTGCTTGCTAAATGGTGTTTTCATGGCTGACCTCTGCTTGCTAAATGGTGTTTTCATGGTTGACCTCTGCTTGCTAAATGGTGTTTTCATGGTTGACCTCTGCTTGCTAAATGGTGTTTTCATGGCTGACCTCTGCTTGCTAAATGGTGTTTTCATGGCTGACCTCTGCTTGCTAAATAGTGTTTTCATGGCTGACCTCAGTCAATGTGTATCCTTAGCGTAGCTAATAATGGATTTTAGGCTTCTGAGGTCAGATATCTTCATTTAAACATGCCTTGAAGGTGAGTCAACACCAGTGGGAAAAGGTAGAGGAGGAGTAGGGATTTCTTTCATTCAATACGTTCAATTTAGTGACGGTGAAAAATACCATCTGTATTGAGTTGTCATCAATATCTGGTAGCTAACTGCAATAAGGCTCATGTCATACTTTGAAATCCGCAATGTTCCACCTGGGCTCAAACACTTAACTAATGGACTGCTCCATCTGGTTGTGATGAGGTCAGGAAATAGACCCTAAGCCGTATTACTGGACTGTGTTTTTACGCCAGTTGAGGGATGTGAGTTTTTCCAAACCGATTCATGCTTGGTGGGTAGAGGTAGATTCAAATCACGATAACGCTGTAAACTGTTATGACTATGACATTAGCAATCTCCTTTTCCTGAAAAATCTAATAAATATTGACACGAACACATCTTCTGGTTATATCAGAGCTAATGGTCGTAGATCCAATATTAGCCACCATCTGATTCATTGATGACGTTGGTGTTTAATATTCACCAACAACTGACAAAATATCATCTGGAGGACAAAGACAAAGTATGGCCAGATAAATCTTTATTCTTGTATTGTTTGAAAGTCTCCTGACATTTCACTGGTTCAGAACCAGACACAGTACACCCTGCAGTCGTGTGCCCAGACCCCCAGGTAAGGTTACATCTATGAGCTCCAACTGAGATGAATTACAAATACAGCCCTCGAGTAAATCTACAATGATGTATAACTTCCAGAGGTCCTTAATTACTCTGAAAGACAAATATACAGACCGCCCTCCCTCTTACGACTGTCATGAGTGAAATCATAGAATAACTTTGAACAGGGCTATGGTATCAACTCCCTCGATATCACAGTGTGATATGATTCATTTAACAAGGTGTGTGTGTGTGTGTGTGTGTGTGCGGACCCCCCTCTGCTTCCCCCAGTGAATACACCACTAAAGGAATCGCTTACGCCTGACATGATCATTTGGTTTTGCATTAACGGTAGGGTGCGGTGCTCAGGGGACAGGAACAAAGAGTACTGTGTAGTCAGATTGTTTTTGCAAACTGTACTGTTTTGGGATCATGGGTATTGGAGGTGAGAGAGACAGAGACAGAGAGACAGAGACAGAGAGAGAGAGAGAGAGAGAGAGAGAGAGAGAGAGAGAGAGAGAGAGAGAGAGAGAGAGAGAAAGAGAGAGAGGATCCTCTTTCTATCTGTGTCAGGTCATCCTCTCAAGTATATAAGAGAACATATTTGATCAAATGTATAAACATATCCAAAGTAGATATGGTTACTGGGGATTTGATGCTACGTGTAGTAAGGAAAATATCCCATTTGCTTCGTTGATGTCCCTCTACCCCACCTTTTAGGGATTATTAAATACCCTTTGAGAAGACATTGAACTTTATTTCTCACAGCGCTGGTTTATTTTTCTATCATATTAAAACCTGACTCATCACATAACCTCTAACAACAAAGGACAGCAAAGTCATCTAATTCAGACACATTAAAGCTAATTCAGTTGTTTTCAGTTATCATTACTTCATTTATATGACTCGTGTTATTGCCTTAATACATTTTCATTGGTTTTTCTTTACTACTTCTAGACATCCCTTGATTTAGTGACAACCTTGATATGTCCATTTGGAGATTAATTATTTACATTGGCAAATTACATGACAGTACCCAAGTCAATAGAAACCAATGAATCAAATGCTGGTGTGGATCATTTATGACTAGCTTCAAACTGCACGATTTGTCTGTTACTGTTCAATTCCCACTATGAAAATTACAGTAATTACTTGGCGACCCATTAAGTAGAATTTCTTCACTACCTTCAAAAGTGTTTATTTAATCAGTTCAATACAATATTCTTTGGATGTAACTCCTTCCCTCCACCACTGTGCTAGTATTCCAGTCCATCACATATATGATAACAGAGACCCCAGCCTCCCTCCACCACAGTGCTAGTATTCTAGTCCATCACATATATGATAACAGAGACCCCAGCCTCCCTCCACCACTGTGCTAGTATTCTAGTCCATCACATATATGATAACAGAGACCCCAGCCTCCCTCCACCACTGTGCTAGTATTCTAGTCCATCACATATATGATAACAGAGACCCAGCCTCCCTCCACCACTGTGCTAGTATTCTAGTCCATCACATATATGATAACAGAGACCCTAGCCTCCCATTTGTCCCTCTTTATCACTTTTCTTATCACTTTTTCTCTCTTGGAGATCTCATTACTGGTTCCTCCATGTTCACTCCCATCGCTCACCCTCTCACCTTTCCTCTCCACACTCTCTCTCTCTTTCCCTGTCTCTCTCTGTCTCTTTTCCTCTCTCTCTCTCTCTCTCTCTCTCTCTCTCTCTCTCTTTCCCTATCTCCCTCTCTCTCTCTCTGAGATGTCATTAGTGGATTCTTCCTGTTCACTCCATCTCTCAACCTGTCTACACTGACACTGCTAACCAGGAGCAGAAGCACCACTTAGTTGGAGTATGTAGCATTTTTTCAAACACCTGAAACAGCGTTTTCCTGCAGTCTCGAGTCATAATCATTATGCTTAATTCTTTGTAAAAAACTAAGCTTAACTAATCTGCTAAAATCTGGGTGAAAGATTGAAAGGAATGTGAGTGTTATTCAGCTACTCTAACTTGACTGATTGCTAATTATGAGGTTGGGAGCCTATCTGGGATTGCTAAAGCCAACTTCATAGCATTGCTAGGTGGCTAGTGGTATTACAGATTATTTATTTATTTATTGCTATTATTATTATTTTTAAACAGGACAAATCTGAGGGGGCACGTGCCCCCTATGGGCATGACACCTGTGCTACGACTCATAGTGAAATCACAACTTTGAACAGAGCTATCAACTCCCTCGATATCACAGTGTGATATGACTCATTTTATAAAGTGTGTGTGTGTTTGTGTACATTGACCCCCTCAGTATCTCCCACTGAATGCACCACTAAATCTTGTGTAAGGGTCCAATTCAATCCGTAGCGCTGAAGATCCGGTTTATAGCAAGATTGACAATTAAAGGAGACTGCATTCATGGTAAACGCTGCATATGTCGGCTCAATCGGAAGTTGCCTTTAAATGTGAGCCGCGCGACAACACAGAAAATCTGCACTACGGATTGAATCGAGCTCTAAATCTGGCGTGATCATTTCTGCTGTCGAACATTGCAGAGAGCAGATTCATTGTCTAGTTGAGGGGCTTTGTTTAAATAAAGTTTGGTTTTGCATTAACTTTAGGGTGCAGTGCTCAGGGGAGATGACAGAACAAAGAGTACTGTGTGGCCAGGTTGTTTTTGTAAACTGTACTGTTTGAGGATCATGGGTATTGGAAGAGAGAAAGATGAAGGGAGGGGGAGAGAGAGAGAGAGAGAGAGAGAGAGAGAGGGAGTGTGTGTGAGAGAGAGAGAGAGAGAATTAGTCAGAAGCCTTGCAGTAAGGCTGGCTACTTGAGATCTGAGAGCTGGAACATTTTCACACATCTCAAGTATTTCCAAGTGAACATTTTGATGGAAATCATAAAGTTATGCCCAATTTTTTTTTTGGGGGGGGGGGCAGAGAAAGTTCTCAGTCGACGTTACACCAAAGAATGCAGTCGTTTCGTATAGCCTTAAAATGACTGGGAGCAGACATGACCCCTCCTCCATACTCATCCATCACACAGATCTACATCTTCTAGTGCTTTTCCCAAACAAATGGCGCCCTTATTACCTATATAGTACACTACTTTTGACCGGGACCCATAGGGTTCTGGTCAACACTTTAGCACTACATAGGGAATAGCCATTTGGGACATTCATCTCGTCATCTGCTCCCTGGCTTTATCTACCAGCTGTGTGTGTGTGTGTGTGTGTGTGTTTGTGTGTGTGTGTGTGTGTGTGTGTGTGTGTGTGTGTGTGTGTGTGTGTGTGTGTGTGTGTGTGTGTGTGTGTGTGTGTGTGTGTGTGTGTGTGTGTGTGTGTGTGTGTAGAGGCTATCTGACCATCTATAAAGCATTAAATAAGGTAGTGGATTGGGGTGGGGTGGGGTGGAATGGCAGTTGTTATTTTGGTAATGACCTCCCATGGCCTCTGTATCCCCTCCACCTCTCTAGACTCTCCCTTCCACCACGATCATTTAATACTTTAGAGACACACGATGCCCAAGTTATATTCACGTCTCTAGACCGGCAATGAGGCTTGCCAATGGGGGCCACACAGTTAGTCTGACTCCCCTAAATCCCTTGTCTACGTACCCCCCCCCCCACGCTTTCTCTCTCCAGAGGTTTGTCTGCATCACTATGGGGTTGGCATTTTCCGAATCTAAAGACTCATCAAAACATCTCACCAACTCCTACTTTCCCAGTAAAACACAATGTTTCTTCAAGGAACACATAGCCTATACAGCCTACATTCTGTGTGAATCGAAATTCACTGAGAGGGTACCAATACTGAGAAACTGTCATTCATTCGTCCTTGTCCTCTCTCACATCCTATAATAGGCTGTTATAGTTCTCTAGAGGGCGATTTAGGAGGGACTAAACTAAACCATACCACCCAAGGTAGTCTTATAACCTTTGACCCTTGCGCCGTCCTTATATGTCAAACCTGCCTCACATGCCCCACACATCAGGAGGGACCGGACCGCGCTGCGCCTCAATTCCTGCTCACTGTAGCGTTTTACCATCCTCTCTACTGGGTTTATTTGTCTACCAACTAAAACAGGATTATATTCAGCCCCTAGACTACACTAGAAGATGCTGGGACTGTTTGTGTACTTGGGTATTGGTCCTTGTGGACAGAAAACGGTCCTCCTGAGGAGAATGTTTTCACTAGAAGGCTCTGAGAGTTGAGCAGCAGGGGATATTCATCATTTCATATGAGAGAACATTTACAGAAACAGCTCCAGAAAACCATGTGATTGGCTCAAAGCAGGTCTGGTTCTATCCACTGTAGAGCAGACAAGAATCCATTGAAACACTGTGGAGGGAAACAATAACGACAATGTGCAGTAGTTTAATTTCTCTGTTTTTTCAGAACATCTAATCACCTGGACTTATACTGATGAGGAGGGATATGGCCTTTTTGATCTGTCGGTCTATCACTGCGTAAAATAGAGACAGCCAAGGTGTGATCACATCGATACTTAATGCTTGGCTCATTTTTAGAACATTTATGCCATTTCAAAGGAACCGTTTCTGTATGTGAGTTTGCAGAAATGTGGTTTGAGAGCAAAAGGAGAAATGTACGAAATCCTGGCGAACACACTGAGTAACCGTCCTCCCTCCAGACTCATGAGAATTTGTGCACAGTGTCTTTCTAAAGCAACGTATCTAAAGTAGAGGCTTTCTGGCCTAAAGACTAAAACCACTTTGTACTGAGTGCCAAGATACAGCACATGTTGAGTATTGTTTTGACACAACTAAACAGCTGCTCTATTTAAGTTGTCAGAATGTATCTCTGGGGAGGCATATTACTTAAATATGTTTGCTTGTATGTTTGGCGGGACGATTGGATGATTAAACTGATCTATTCCACCCATACGGTATATCAATACAGTATATCCATACAGTATATCCATACAGTATATCCATACAATACATCCATAAAGTAAATCCATACGGTATATCCATACGGTATATCCATACAGTACATCCATACAGTATATCCATACGGTATATCCATACGGTATATCCATACAGTACATCCATACAATACATCCATACAGTACATCCATACAGTACATCCATACAATACATCCATACAGTACATCCATACAGTACATCCATACAATACATCCATACAGTACATCCATACAATACATCCATACAGTACATCCATACAATACATCCATACAGTACATCCATACAATACATCCATACGGTATATCCATACAGTATATCCATACGGTATATCCATACAATACATCCATACAATACATCCATACAGTATATCCATACGGTATATCCATACGGTATATCCATACAATACATCCATACAATACATCCATACAGTATATCCATACGGTATATCCATACGGTATATCCATACAATACATCCATACAATACATCCATACAGTATATCCATACAGTATATCCATACAGTATATCCATACAATACATCCATACAATACATCCATACAGTATATCCATACAGTATATCCATACAATACATCAATACAGTATATCCATACAGTATATCCATACAGTACATCCATACAGTATATCCATACAGTATATCCATACAGTATATCCATACAGTACATCCATACAGTATATCCATACAGTATATCCATACAGTACATCCATACAGTATATCCATACGGTATATCCATACGGTATATCCATACAGTACATCCATACAATATATCCATACAGTATATCCATACAGTACATCCATACAGTATATCCATACAGTATATCCATACAGTACATCCATACAGTATATCCATACAGTACATCCATACAGTATATCCATACAGTATATCCATACAGTATGTTGCACCTCTAAAACCAAGACATTGACTTATTTTTGCTGTTGACTCTTTTATAACCACTAGTGTTGTTTAGAGTTCTCAAGCACCTCTTTGGTGCCAAGAATAAGTTCACATTCTGGGGTTTTCATTTAATTGAAAGTACTGGTCTGAGTTAAAGAGAAACTTAGTCTCTGTAAAGTCAGCCAGATATGTCCAAGCTATTTCTGGTTGTGGGCTTTTCCAGTAAAACACTTTTAATGGGAATTGTCAGAAGGCTGTTTACTGGTTTGAGTCAAAGCCTCTGGATCAGATCTGAAGAAGGTGGACTAAACGTATCACCTCTATCGTGTTATAAATTCTATGTCCTCTCTGGTTAGTTGTTAGGTGCTTGAATTCAATGTAGGAAGATATAGGAAGCACACCTGGCCAGCCCACCTGGCCTAACTTAACCTATGATTGGACCCTATCACGTCCTATGATCCTTTCTCTGGAACCTCTGACTCCTCTGTGACCCTGCCTAGAAAGACCACATCCCTGTAGACAAACAACTCTGATCCCCAAACATCAGACTAAAACATTCAAATGCACCGACATGAACACCCAGTTTGCTGTTAGCTTTCATGCGTTGGGACGAGCAGGGTCTTAGCTGTCCGGAGTGATCAGTCTTCTCATTCTAGAACTCTGGGAGAATTCACGGCCCAGGTCAAAGTTGAGGAAGAAAAATGCCTCCTTCAGGACAAAATAGTTGACAGTTCCTGACACCACCACCTCGTATCCCGCAAGCCTTTTATTAAATGGTCCGTCCGATGTAAGCTTAAAGAGATTCTACAGCATTCTGGAATGTTCTGTGATCCATCATGATTAGGTGGGTAGAATTAGAATGTTTCTCTAACCTTGGGGTTTGAAAGAGGGGTCAATGTCATCCCACAACGCTATTGGAAACAGGTTGATCATTAGCATTTTTTGCAGAAAGAAAGAAAGAAAGAAAGAAAAGAAAACCATGTCTGTATACAGGAGAAAAGAGGGAGAGAAAAGAGGGAGAGGGAGAAAGAGAAACTGATATCATCCTCCACAGTTTATTTGCTCTCTGAGAGAGAACGAGAAAGGGAGAATAGAAGAGAAAGAAAAACAATATCATCAATCTCCCGTAATTTGCGACCGCGGGAGTTTTATACAATACACCTCTATTGATTCTTATTTAGTCCTTTCGTTCCTGAGATCAATGACAAAGACATTATTGCTTTGTTGCCGGTCAGACCTCTTACTCAGAATCCAACATACATGTTAACTCAGTATAACACAGAATCCCCTGCTATTTCCTTTTCCAGACAGACCAAACCAGACTCATGCACTGGACGCAATTACACACCAAATAATTCCAAACAAGACCATTCGAGGATTGAGGCCCTCGGACATTACATCTCTGTGAACTCAGATGAAACAGAGTTCAGAATCCCTAAGCCCTTTTAAAGACAGTAATAACAGAATAATATTCTCCCTTGGGGTTGTATCAACAAGATAAAACTACTGTCTAGATTCTCAACCCCCTATCGTTGTTGACTGATATTAGAGAGTTTGTTACATTAATATCTGTTCTGTTGTGTCGTGTCCTCTTGTTCATGTTTCAACACATCTGGACAGCTGCCAGGTGACAGAGGAAGTTATCTTGTTGTTGTTCTTTGATCAAGTGCTTGTTGTTTGTTGTTGAGACCCGTCTCCAGTGTGACTCCCTGGTCAACCCATTATGAGAGCAATAAATTAGCTATAATGTGGAGAACTGGCTATACTTATTAAGAATGACTGATATGACCACCCAAGAACGGGTTAGGGCATAGCAAGGCTGTACGGTGTACTTTTGAAAGTTTGATTATTTTTCACCATCATGCTCAGTATAAATTCCCTACTGTGTTTGTCATCTCAGAACTCGTGCCAAAGGGATTTACAGTAAGTAACACAAACCCGTTCTGTGTTGCTGTAACACCTTGTTGACTACTGTAAATGTTTCAATATTATATAGAGGAAGGGTGGCAGTGTGTGTGCGTATCAGTGTGTGTGTGCATGTTTCAACTGTTCTGCCTGCGGCTACGGAACCCTGACCTGTTCACCGGACGTGCTTGTTGCACCCTCGACAACTACTATGATTATTATTATTTTACCATGCTGGTCATTTACGAACATTTTAACATCTTGACCATGTTCTGTTATAATATCCACCCGGCACAGCCAGAAGAGGACTGGCCACCCCTCATAGCCTGGTTCCTCTCTAGGTTTCTTCCTAGGTTTTTGGCCTTTCTCAGGAGTTTTTCCTAGGGAGTTTTTCCCAGCCACCGTGCTTCTTTCACATGCATTGCTTGCTGTTTGGGGTTTTAGGCTGGGTTTCTGTACAGCACTTTGAGATTTCAGCTGATGTACGAAGGGCTATATAAATAAATTTGATTTGATTTTGATTTGCATGTGTGTGTGTGTGTGTGTGTGTGTGTGTGTGTGTGTGTGTGTGTGTGTGTGTGTCTGTCTCCCTTAGTGACAGTGAGGGATGTCAACCTTGTTGGGTTTAGAATCAGCATGTAATTCCTCATGTCCTTCCAGGAAAAGGGCCTCACTGTGTGAAAACACAGCCAGAGAAATAGGCCATGACACTCTCTGTATCCTGTCAGGTATGGAACTGATGATGAGAGTGAAAGGGCCCCTCTCCGGTCTGCACACACACATACACACACACACACACACACACACACACACACACACACACACACACACACACACACACACACACACACACACACACACACACACACACACACACACACACACACACACACAGTCTTGCATAACTAACCTTATGGGGACACATAATTCAGTCCTATTCAAAATCCTATTTTCCTTAACCTCTAGAGGACCCCTTCGAGATAAAATCCCGTTAACGGGATTGGTTGGACAACAACCAGTGAGATAGCACGGCGCGAAATTCAAAAAAAAAAATCTCAAAATTAAAATTCAAGTATTATACGGCATTTTAAAGATACTCTACTCGTTAATCCAATCACATTGTCCGATTTCAAAAAGGCTTTACGGTGAAAGCAAAACATTAGATTATTTTAGGACAGCACATTAGCAAAAAAATTAAAAAAGCAATTTTCCAAGCACGGATAGCCGTCACAAAACCAGATATACAGATAAAATTAAGCATTAACCTTTGACAATCTTCATCAGATGACACTCCTAGGACATCATGTTAGACAATACATGCATTTTTTGTTCAATCAAGTTCATATTTATATCCAAAAACCCAATTTTTACATTGGCGCGAGACGTTCAGAAAGTGTTTTCTCCCCATAACTTCCGGTGAATAGGCACATACATTTACAGAAGAACTCATAAACGTTGACAAAATTTATAACAATTATTTAAAGAATTAGAGGTAATCTACTCCTTTATGCAACCACTTTGTCAGATTTTAAGTTTACGGAAAAAGCGTATTGTTCAATGTTCTGAGTACAGAACTTAGCCTTCAATGCTAAGCTATACAGTTAGCCTACAACCACGGCGTCGACAAATCTCTAAAAATATGTTTGAAATATTTTCTTACCTTTGCTGATCTTCGGCGGAATGCACTCAGAAGGGCACCCACTTCCACAAGAAATGTTCATTTGTTCTGCAAAGTCCATCATTTATGTCCAAATACGTCCGTTTTGTTGACCCATCCAGAACACTTTACAATGCCATGTGGCGTGGACGCAAATCCATAGACGAAATGGTCAAAAGTTCCATTACCGTTTGTAGAAACACGTCAAATGATGTTTACAATCAATCCTTTAGGGTATTTTTTAACGTAAAATTGTGATAATTTTACAACCGGGCAATAGGTATTCATCCCAGAAGAAAAATAAAAAACAACGAAGTCACGTGCACGAGCGTCATAAGACACCTGTCCTCAGACTGGCCAGTGATTGACTGAGCCACAATTTTCTGCCCGGTAACAGGTGACGGAAGAAACCAGTTCCTAAAGATTGTTGACAGCCAATGGAAGAGTTAGGAGGTGCAACATAAATCCTATGTCACTGTGGTTTTTCAAGGGATTCAAAAGAAAAACTAAATTTCTAATTTCTCCCACTTCCTGATTCAATTTTCTCAGGTTTTTGCCTGCCATATGAGTTCTGTTATACTCATAGACACCATTCAAACAGTTTTAGAAACTTCAGAGTGTTTTCTATCCAAATCTACTAATAATATGCATATTCTATTTTCTGGGCCAGAGTAGTAACCTGTTTAAATTGGGTACGTTTTTCATCCGGCCGTGAAAATACTGCCCCCTAGCCCCAACAGGTTTTAACCCTAACCCTTACCCTAACTTTAACCATAACCTTAACACCAAAACATAACCTTAACCCTAACCTTATCCCTAACCCTGAACCTAACCATAGCTCCTAACCCTAAACCTAATTCTAACCCTAAACCCCGTAGAAATAGCATTTGCCCTTGTGGGGACTAACAAAATGTCCCCAGTTGGTGAAATTTTTGTTTGTTTACAATTCTTGTTGAGACTTCTGGTCCCCACAGGTATAATTAAATACGTCTACACACACACACACACACACACACACACACACACACACACACACACACACACACACACACACACACACACACACACACACACACACACACACACACACACACACACACATACACCACAGGCACACACACAACGTGTTGTTTTCCACCCAACCTGTTTCCTATTAGCTCCTAGTCAATGGGTCTGGCATTACGTTGTTCAGAGATCTACAGTAAAGACCTCCAAATCACACCAGATTACCCATGATCCTCGGGACTCAATCACTTTGTTGTCCAACCTCGTTATGTTCTCCGTCTCAGGTGATTTGAGTTGAAGTGTGTGTGTGTGTGTGTGTGTGTGTGTGTGTGTGTGTGTGTGTGTGTGTGTGTGTGTGTGTGTGTGTGTGTGTGTGTGTGTGTGTGTGTGTGTGTGTGTGTGTGTGTGTGTGTGTGTGTGTTATGGAGAAACAGTCTATTTTCAATCCTCTCAAAAATGTTTTCTTGCCTTACATTATTATTTGGAAACGGTATATTGATGATATTTTTGTTCTATGGAGGGGTGATGCAAAACAGCTCCAGGCGTTCCATGCTTTTCTTAACTCTTGTTCTGAACATTTGAGATTTAGTATGCAATCTGATACACGTCAAATCAGTTTTCTTGATCTTCTGATCTTGTGTGAAGATAATGTTCTATACACTGATCTTTACAGGAAACCTACTGATCGTAACAGTTTGTTGAGGGCTGACAGTTGTCACCCACTTCCCTTGAAAAATAGTTTGCCCTACAGCCAATTCTGTCGAATCAAAAGAATTTGCAAAAAACAATCAGATTTTGACAGAAATATGGCTTAGACGCAAAGAAAGTTCAAGGAGAGGGGGTACAAAAATGATCAGATTAATATTGCCATTGATAAAATTCAAAACAAAACGAGACATGACCTTTTTCAAGGTCAGTCTTGCAAAAAGACCCATTCTTGCGTTCTAACTGCCCGCTATTCAAAGCGCTCTGATCAAATGAAGGGAATCGTTCACAAACACTGGCACATTGTAAAATACGATGATAGTCTCGGTAATGTGTTTTCTGACCTTCCCTTGGTGGTATTCTCGCGGGGTAGAAATCTCAGAGACCAGTTGGTACACTCTGATTTACCACCCCAAGATATTCCTGAACAATGTCTATTTGCGCCCATACTGGATGGAAATTACAAGTGTAATGGCTGTGCTCAATGCAATGGCACTTATAAATGTAGATCCTTCAAACACCCCCAAACAGGGAAATCTATCCCAATTAAAGGTGTTATTACGTGTTCCACTAAGGCAGTTATTTATCTTATAACTTGTCCTTGTGGTCAAAATGATGTGGGTAAAACAAAGCGTGAATTAAAAGTATGTATCTAAGAGCATCGTAGCACCATTAGGTGCAGAAACTTGTCTTACCCAGTTGCGGCCCACTTTTTGGAAGCAAACCACTCGATTTCGTCTCTGCGTTATATTGGCATCGAACATGTCACCCTCCCGAGGAGAGGGGGTGACCTTGATAATTTGTTGTTAAAACGAGAGGCTGCCTGGATCTTTAATTTAAAGACCCTTGCTCCCTTCGGTCTCAACATAGACTTTGATCTTAAGCCATTCTTGTGATTATTGTGACTTTGCCATTGTAATTGTTTGTAAGCTTGTGTAGTCTAAAATGAACCTATGATCGTATGCTATCCATTTGTTTTTTTGTATGGTGTTCTCTGTATGCCATTTTTATATTTGAGAATGAACCAATGATATTAGGCCACACTTGGCCATGATTACAGACACCTGTGTGTCTTTTGACACTATATAAACGAGTCATCTCACAGTGTTTGTGATGATACCCTGATGAAGACAGCTTGACTGTCGAAACGTTGGATATTACATTTTTGCATCTGAGCTCCTAGAGTGTGCGGCTCTCCCTTATTTTCAAGTTTTCTACTCCGCTAGCCAGCACCTCGCCTTAATAGGTGTGCGTTTCTTTTTCTGCTAGATTGTGTGTGTGTATTACCCACGCTGAAATGCCCTGATTCTCTTATGGTTGCTATTTGATTTGAAGCAAGTGAACTTGATAGAGAATCTAGAGAATCTCTCTTTCATTTGATTGTGTCATTGTGCTCTTTTATCAGTCCAGTGTAATGCCCCTGGCATGGTATGTGGTATAGTCGGGGATACTAAGCCAGGTTCCTACATTTATACAGAGGGTTTGTTGGACAGCTGTTTTCACTATGTGAACTAGTCCCAGTGCTTCAGTATGAACATATTATTCACACAACACAATACATGTTCAAGTACAGATTGTGAGTCACCTTGGACCAGGCAAAGCCTTCAGCTTGTATGTGTATGTGTGTGTGTGTGTCATATCACATAAATCCACTAATCATTTCTGAATGTGCCCAAGACCCCGAAACACAACCTGTGATCCTTTAAACTGTTTGGTCCTTGTCTAAACTCCAAGCCATCAGCTCTTGTTCTTGTCCATTATGTATTATGTATTAACATCAACATCCAGCCAAAACAGAAAGCCTATGTCCACATCCCAAATAGCACCCTAATCCCTATATAATGGACTACATTAGACCAGGACCCATAGGGCTCAGGTCGTAAGTGGTGCACCATGTAGGGATTAGGGTTCCATTTGGAGCGTAGCCTATAACATGAAGTTCATCTGCTCTACATGGTTCTACTTGATTAAAGTAGGCAGGTTTATGTATTGGTGTTAGTTCCCCTTGGTGCTATGGAGGGGTAACGAACCAGGACTAACAAAAATATTCAATTACACACACACACACACACACACACACACACACACACACACACACACACACACACACACACACACACACACACACACACACACACACACACACACACACACACACACACACACACACAGAACACCACATGAAGCCGAGGTGTTAAAACTCAGACACGGTTGTTAATGGCCCTGGCTCGTACCTTTATTTCAAAAGCTTTCTGTTTCTTTCTGTTTTTCCACCATGCTTAAGTTTTAAAGGGGAAATGTCAAGTGATATTGTGTGTCCCAAATGGAACCCAAATTCCCCTTTTAAGGCACTGCTTTTGACCTAGAGCCCTGTGGGCCCTGTGGGGCTCTAAATGAGAATTAGGGTGCTATTTGGGACGCACACATAGTCAAGTTGAATTATTCAAATGACTGGCCACAGATATGTTGCAGTTCTGATGTAAGCTGAGGTTTAGGCTTAAAGGGCAATTCCGCCACTTTTCAACCTCATATGCATTATCTCCAGCGCCACATCAGTGTCTACATAATGTCAAAACGGCACGTCTCTACGATCTGTGGTTAAAAAGATCAGAAGACAGGTCCTCGAAAATGCTTCTCTGACATCACAGGGCGAATCTCATAGTGTTTGAAATTCACTGTAAAATGTTTTTAGTTTTGATGATGTCATCGGGTAGAACATTTTAACTTTATACTTTTTTCTACAAAACGTAGAAATGCGCCGCATTCACATATGTTGACACTGGTATTGTGCTGGAGATAATGAAAATGAGGTTGAAAAAGGGTGGAATTGCACTTTAAGTTCTACTGTAGCCTGTGGTTTCAGCAGTAGATACATATGGTGGCTGTCGCCCCAAGCTGCAAACATAGACTTCTCTGTGGAAAACAGAAGGTGTATGTGTGTGTGTGTGTGTGTGTGTGTGTGTGTGTGTGTGTGTGTGTGTGTGTGTGTGTGTGCGTGCGTGCGTGCGTGTGTGTGCGCGCTTGCTCGTGCGTATGTGTGTTGGTTTTATTCCACCTGTCTAGGTTGTGTGTGTGAGAGTCTGGTTTCCAGCATCTAATACCATCAAACTGGTTTGGGTGATTCTAAGTGAAGTTATTCTGAAACAGAAATATTCTTCAGTCATATGTGACATTTTCTGTCAGTAAGTCTGTAGCCATAATGAAACACAATTGTGATGGGTCTGCATTGCAATGAAGACAGAGCAGTAACAATAAAGGAGAAATTAATCATTCAAGTAAAGTGGAGACAATTCCTAATGCAGTTTTCTATTGGTGCTACTTTCAATAAATTTGCATTTTTTTTTTTTTAAGAACAAATTAAACATTCCATTTTTTAAATTTTTGATATGTTTATTGAAAAAGAGGGTGAGTATCATATAGGTATCATATTGCTTCTTGGTTTATACAAACACAGTGAACATACAGAGTTGAATTAAACAATCCATCTTAGATGAAGTATACTTGTGTCGTAAGCTGCCTCAAAAGAATTTAACATTTTATTCACATTGTCTGGGGAATGCACCCATATAGAACAAATATACTTCTGAAAAAACACATACATTTCCATTTGGGATGTTATTGCTTATGCAGTGATTTATTTGCACATGTGGTCCAAATAACAGATATGATAAGTAAAATGGTAACAGCCATATTGTTTGGTTTGGTTGTAGAGCTAACTGTAACATGCCATTGAACAGAATGGTTCTCAAACACTTAAATAATGACCAAATTTCCTTCCTTTATGAAATACTTCACCTTATAACGATGTGATGCAGATACTTAATAACTTCTGGACCAAAACACCTGCACTTAGCTCACAGACTAAGATGCCTGGAGATTTGAAAAGACCTGGAACTCTATTTTGACAATAGAAAAACAATGGAAACAGTACAACAGTATAGAAATCCACATCATTGAGGAATGGCTATATCTGGGAGGGAGTGGCTTGATTGAAAACATGTGTGGGTCCCCTGGCTCATACTTAAATGTATTGTTCTCTGTCTTGGCTCCGTGGTACTATTGGCACTTCATATTTTAAACTCTGTGGAACGCTGTCAGGAGAAATAGAACGGAATCCCAATTACATTGTTCTAGAGGGTTCTAGGGGGTCCTAATGAGGAATGAATTGACGGTTCAGTGGAACATCTGCCTGAGCTGAGATATCCTAATGACAACAGTAATGTATCTCAGTATGTTGCATTACAATCCAGATTTATTAGATTTACCCATCTTGCATCAGTGGATGAATGCCGTTAGATTATTGGTTGATTAGGATAAACCTCCTCAAGGGAGGATGGAATCAGGGCAAACTATGGTAATGAACCATGTATTTCTATAATATTTTGTTGTTGTTCAAGCTAGACCTGTCGCCACAATTTAATCTGGGGGACTATAAATGTTTATTACATTAACTTCAACATGTTGCATCTGCACAAAATGAAGATAATAGACACATAACATGTGTTTTTATGATGTTGCAAATAAAAGTTTTTGGAAAAGTGATAGATGTATGAAAATGTAATTTGATAATACTGTAGTACTGCGGTTGGGATACAGTACTCTCTGGTTATGCCTTCATCTAGTACTGCTTAAATGTACTTACAAATACTGTGTTATATCTCATTATCTTAGAATATATAAAATATACAAAAATAAAAATCATTACAGTAAAAATTCCAATTTAAAAGACGCATCTGGTATTTAAAGTGGCTCAACGATCTAAGTAGAATAACTTTTTTCGCCCCCAGCTCAGCAACATTCAGTTTCAATGTGATAGTCAATACTGTAGTATAGTAACAGGTATTTCATGTGGCAGTATACTAGCTTTAAAATCCTGCCTAAGGATATGTGAGGGTTTATAACTATGGAGTAGGCCTAAAGTGAGCTCCTAAGCAATTGATGTGTGAAATCCAATAATCAGACAATGTGATCCTGTATAGAAATGTATGTAATGAATCTTACTATTCTTAATATAATACAGCAATTATTTTGCGGCAGTATTTGTTAGTAAACACCCAGAATATTGAGGTAAATTCATTTCATATTGCTTGTTTTGCTGAAAAATGACTTGGTGTCTCATTCAGTGCCTTACAGCCTAGACTATAGCAACGGACAACATTACATTCACACAAACTGTGTAGAAAGCTGCATTGATATGGGGTTTTATCCCTGTTTTGCATTACAATCTTATCCTACAAGGCCATCGTTCTTACAGCCCTTGGCTCTTGCCGAGTTGCTTGAGTTACTTCTAATTGTGTGGGCTTTTCTGTTCGGCACAGGACTGAACTGTAATACAGAATTGTCTGCCTCCAATAAAGGCTGTCGGCTTGTATTACAACAGATAACTTTCCCTTTATTACAGCACCGGTTTTCAACCCTCTCCTCAAGGACCCCCAGTCGTTCCATGTATTTGATCTATTCCACAGCTAGCACACCTGATTCAACTTGTCAACTAACCAGCCTTGAATAGGTGAATCAGGTGAATTAGTTCTGGGCTACAACTAAATTGTGAAACATCTGGTGGTCCCCGAGAAGAGGTTAGAAACCACCGGCCTATACGCATCGTCTGATTCGGATCTTCACTGGTCTGTTCTTGTGAATGGAAACTCCATGTGATTCAGCGCTGATATGTATCAGTTCAAACTAATGTCTTCTGATCCCATGAGTTGAAACACCTGAATCAATGCATGTCCTTTGTTATAGTTTGAGGATCTCCATTGTCTTGGCTGGAATGCTTGTTAAGGCTTGACATAGAAGCCTTGCCAATAACCACAGATCTAAGATTTCCTTCCCTACCATCCTAGACTTAACCATCAGGTATTAAACAACATCTGACCTTGGATCAGTTAACGGTGACTATCTATTTCCCCTGTTATGAATGTTTGATCAGCCCTGATTGGTCGCTTCTTACAGAGTGGGCTCAACCCATTGGACGGCTCATTCCTGTCCCTATCCCATGACCCCTCAGTCAGAGCCCACCCCTGGAGATACCCACAAGCCCTTGCTCAGCACATTTAAGACGGTGAGCCGGGTGTAAAATCTTTAAATGTCCCTTTACTGCCTCGTGTAAAAGTAGGAAAAATACTTTATATACAGACGTACACTTACACACTCAGTTCAGACACACGCATGCACACGCATGCACACACACACACACACACACACACACACACACACACACACACACACACACACACACACACACACACACACACACACACACACACACACACACACACACACACACACACACTAAGAACAACCACACCAAATAAAACACACTGCGCTCACACACTCTTTACACACGTACTCAAACATTGCGATATAATTAGGTATAACTGCACTTGGTGCTAACAGCGTGAGGAGAGGTGTCTGCAGCGTGGGAGGCAGGGTGGCTGCGGGGTCAGCAGCAGCAGCAAGGCATCATGGTCGGTCTGGCGGTGAAGTGCTGGTTTTGCAAGCGTTCCAGAGCGTTCCAGAACGTTCCAGAGCATTCTAGAGCATTCCAGAGTGTTCCAGAGCAGAGATGTGTAGCTACAGAGTTACATATCTGAGTAGCGGAGGAGGAAGAGGAGGAGGAGGAGGAGAGCTGGCCTGGGACTGGGGCACTGCAGGCCGGTCAGGATGGTGAATACGTCTCCTTTACTGAGCACGTCTTCTGGACTTCTTCACCCTGGAAAGACAGAAAGAGAGGAATAAGACACTGATTAAAGGAGGATTCTTGGGTGTAACTTCATTTTTCCGTGTGGCCACTTGACATCACCTGATTAGGAACAACTCTGGGCCCTAATGTAATTTTATGGTAAATACTTAGTACGGTGGTCATTGGTATAGTGATGCTATGTTCTGCATCATGCAGGGTTTTGAAACATGCATTCTTAGTAAAAAGGGTTCCAAAAGGGTACTTTGTCTGTCCCCATAGGATAACATTTTTGGTTCCACGTGGAACCCTCTGTGGAAAGAGTCCTACATGCCCCCTAAAAAAACTAACAAAACAAAAACAAACAAAAAAACAAATGGGTCCTACATGGAACCCAAACTGGTTCTACATGGAATCAAAAGGGTTCTTACTGGATCCAAAACTGGTTCTTCAAAGGGTTCTCCTATGGGAACACCCAAAGAACCATTTTAGGTTCTAGAGGCACCTTTTTCTCTAAGTGTGTAACATGTCACATAGGCCTCCAGTTTCTAATTATGAAATAATATAGTTTGTTTGTCTGGCAGACTGGACTTATAAACATGATACAGTTCTACGAAAGCAAATATACTCAAGCCTTCATAAACAAGATCATCTGGATATGCATTGTCTTAGAAATATTTGGAAACACAGTTTTTTTAGCTAGCTATTTCGAGCAAATGCAGTCTTTTGTAACTATGCCACATTGGGGACTCAACAGCAAGAAAATGCATAATTTGTGGTAAAACGTTCCTCAATTTTAGATTTATTTACTATAGGCATTTTTAAGAGGCAGACATTTTGCAAAGTTGGTGAAAATGATCATCAGACACTGTATGTGTGAAGTTTTCATGAGGAATGCACATTTAACACACATTTTAACTGCACAACCCATTTAGATTCATTATAATATTTTGTATAGTGTGCCTGGTATTGTTTATTGTAGTTTTTTACAGTTTACTCCTTGGGTGTAAAACTTAGTGGAATGAGTTTTACTATTTGTAGACAAATTAGTCCTGATCATTTTGTGAAAGTGCCTTCAATTTACACACATTTGTTTACTTATACATAAACTACTGTTAGCCATGAAATTAATGCAATTAGTTCAATTGTAAAAAATTACACCTGTTTTTTTTGCCAAAAGTTTTAGGTAATAAATCTGTAAAAAAAATAATATATATACATTTTTGATGTCATGATGTCACTACATCCCTGATTTCCCAGATACATTCTGATTGTTTACCGAAAGAGCTGGAATGCTCCGAATGCCACGCTTAAATTATCAGAGGGATTGCAAGGCATGAGCAGAAAGCATTCTTTCCCAGTCTTTAATTCATATCTCAGTAGCCATCTGAGTAGCGAACATGCATAATGAGAAACAAACACCCAGAAATACCAGTCACTTTCATCTCTTTTAATGAGACGCACACATACCAACAATTCTAATCATACCGATAAATGAGTGATTTCAGAATGCTATGTGGACAGGTGGCCATAAAATGACACTAAACTGTTACTGTACTTAAGCAGTCCCATTTCTCCCATTTCATTTGGATTTTACAGATGAAACCAGGGGCACATATCATTCCGTGTCTCTCACTGTTACCAGCAAACTAGCCTGGTCCCAGATCTGTTTGTGTTGTCTTGCCAACTCCTATGGTTTGGCGTGACAATGAATGACCATAAGAGTTGGCAAGACAGCACAAGCAGATGTGGGACCAGGCTACCCTGCGATCAGCTCTTACTTGTCAAAGAGGGAAGTCAGGTTTCTCCTTACTTGTTAATGGCATTCTTCAGGTACGTCTGCAGCCATTTGGTCTCGGGGTTAATGCACACCTCCCTGTTGTTCTTCAGCTTGGCACTGTGACCGAGAGAGGGATGGAGGAAGGGATGAAGGTATGGAAGGGAGGGAGAGAGAGAGAGAAAGTGAATTAGGCAGAGACTCATTTCAGTGTTCTCCGAGCATTCACTTTCTCTGTTTTCTTATCTGATTCAAGGATGGAATGATCCGGAAAAAGAAAGGGAACAAAAAAGAGTCCAGTAAGCTCTCATGAACTGGCCTAGCGTCTTCTCACTCTGGTGAACATCCAGGGATAGTGTGCTGTGTAGCTGTTATCAGTAACACACATACCTGATACGTGGGGTCAACTAGGGTCAACTGTGGCCGTGTTTCGCTCAAACTAATGAGACTCGTGGGCCTTGGAGTAGCAAGTTGAATAGTATGAGTGGCATGTTTTTATTACACTTAAATGATATACATGGATAAATAAATATAGATCATTTATAGGTTTCTTTTGAACTAATAATTCTGAATGCATCTATTTGAGTTTGGCACGTCTGTCTTTATAGACTCGTGGGACTTGAAGTAGTGAACTGAATAGTATGAGTGGCATATTTTAGTATACAGTATGTACTCTTATATATTTGTTTTATTTAAAAAAAACTTTTTCAAAAGGGTTACATTTGAGGTAATATTTTTCAAGTCATTAATTGCTGTTTGACACAGTTTGTATAGGTTACTTAAATCTAGTCTGTATAATTCATGTATCTGAAGATTGAAGAGACATCTGATGAACTCTGTGTACTGTAATCTAAAAGTAAATGTGTTCCATCATTTTGATATCGTCTATCTGCTCATTTAGGGTCAAAATAAACAAACACATTAAGATAAATGGAGTTCCCTTTCCTTTAAACCAACTACTGTACTGGACTGGACTGGACACACAAAACAAACATCACTCAATATGATATAAGGCTGCAAAGTCAACAGTAACATAACGTATCTTGAAAAATAAGTTATTTGACCAAAATTACATTTATCAAGCTTATTTATATGTCACTAATTTCCAGGGACATTTGCAAGACACATATGCCAGTGAACAATCAACACGTTATTAAAATCCCAAACATATTTTTTAAGAACAAACATATTATGAACAAGTTGTAAGAATAACAATTATTAAAACTTGTATTCACAGCATATTTTAACCCACAAAACATATTTTGCACCAGTTGTAAGGATCACAATGCATTAAATTACATCAAGTCCCCCCACCACATGCCACAGTTGAAAAATCCCATCTCTCTCCTTCCACTCAGACAGCTGTTGCAATGATAACAAAGCATGGTAACACTGATCTCTTTGTTAAGCCGGTGGTACTAACAATAAGGAGGTTTTGATGTCAGGCCATTTAGCCTGGGATTTACAGACTGTGGGGTGTTTATGGGAGTAAATGGTTCACCTGTAGCGGACTGTAGTGTGTTGATAGAGGGTTGACTCGAGTGTCGACTTGAGAGAGGGGCATTTGTCCCGAGATCGGACACCTCTGTGAGTGTTTCTGATCCATGAGCTTTAGGGGGAGACGGGGTAGTGTGTGTGTGTGTGTGTGCGCGCTCTCTCCTCTCCTCCCCTCCTTCCCCAAACATATGGATCTCCCACCTCTGTGTCAAAAGGTCGTGTTTGAGAGTTAACAACTCAGGTTGCGCCTCACCACCTCTCCTCCCTCCCTCCCTCCCTCCCTCCATCCCTCCCTCACCACCTCTCCTCCCTCCCTCCCTCCCTCCTTCTCTTCATCTCACAACCCTGTAAATTAAACACATTCCTCTCCACCTCTAAATCTCTCCTTCATCACTCCTTTATCACTCCTTTACCGCTTTTCTGATTCAATTTGACCTCCCCCAAACTCTCCATCCCTATTAAACACCAACCTCTTAAATTGACCAAATGGCCCACCTACTACCCTTACCCCAATAAGATGAAAGAACAGCTCAAGCGCATCAAACCCCTTCAAATCCCCCCAAAACCAACATCCCAATTGTTTAGATAAATAAAATCCGGTAACTGGATTCCCCGTTTGTTTATCTCTATGATACCCCCTTCCTCCCTCCCTCCAACCCCCATCCTGTCCTCTTTTATATATTTAATGCAGCTAATCCATTTTACTGTTTTGTTTTGACGTGTCTCCTGGTTTAGGTTTATCCCTCTAGGCTGTGTGTGTGTGTGTGTGTGTGTGTGTGTGTGTGTGTGTGTGTGTGTGTGTGTGTGTGTGTGTGTGTGTGTGTGGACTGTCTAGTGTCTGATTGACTCTGTTGGAATTCGGGGCTCTGGGAGTCTGAAGCTTCTAACCCAGTAGGTAGTAATTACTTCACAGCAAGCTAATACCAACAAGCAGGAGGAGACAGGGGCGTGTAGGGAGGGATGGAGGGGGTGAGTGGGGTGTAGTGTTACCCCTGTTGTCTTTCATCCAAGGACAATAGATATATCAGAAAATATGCGAGCTCTCTGCCCCTCTCTCCCCTGCTGCTCAGTCATAAATAACTTTTGGATGGGGTTTGGAGGGAAGAAGAGGGAAAAGGGGAAGCTTTTGGTGGCATATGTATGTTCCTTAATGCCTATGTGTGCAAATGTGTGTAACTCTTGTCTCTTTTTTGTTTGTTTTGGAGCGATAAGGGATGATTGAGGGTCCTGACCAGATTTGTATCCTTACTGACCCCTTGCCATGAGTTAACCCCCTAATGCCCCCCCCCCCCCCCCCCAAACCCCTCTGGCTTTTTGGCTCTGGCCACCTGGTTTCTATAGGTTACAAATAGGCATAGCATTTTGGCTTAATGCGTTCCAGGCCATTTAAATTACACTAAATGTGGGCGGCTGGTGAGCAAAGGGAATAAAAGAAAGAAGGATAGAGAGGGTCAGCTGCAACATAAAGGTCATCACTTTGACCCCTAATGATTGTTTCCTTAACAAGACTAAAATCCCCCCTAGAGCTAGCTTGGAGAGAGACACTCCTCTGTCAGCTTCCTCTCTCCTCTCCTGGCCATTTATCGTGTTGTTCTAATCTAAACATCTCTTTCCATTTGGAGTGCCATAGCAACTGCATCTCTTTTCTCCACTCTCTCTCTCTCTCGCTTTCTCTCTCTCTCTCTCTCGCTTTCTTTCTCTCTCTCTCTCTCTCACTCTCTCTCCACTTTCTCTCTGTCTTTCCCTCCACTGTGGTCCTCCAACTGCAATCATTAAAACCTCATAATATGAGACTGATGCTTAGCCGAATGGAATGGGAACCAAAGTTAAGCGCCATTAGAATCCACATGGGATCTTATTAACAGAGGGGCCTTACTGGGCTGAATCAGGCTATTATGAACAGGTTTTGTCCTAGGAGATGACTATAGGAGTTGGCAAGACCACACAAACAGATCTAGAACCAAGTTAGTTTAGCTGTAGCAGCTGACAATAGGAGTTTGTAAGACAGCACAAACAGATCTGGAACCAGGCTAGTTTATCCCTACTTGACTGTACGTATCAGGCCAAGGTCCTTCTGGTTTCAGCCATGCAGGCTTGTGCTGTGTTAAAGCAAAGATGGTAGATAAATGAAGTTGTCCCATTTCCAGTCTGCTTAATGGATGGCTCTCCCATAGGCACCAATGCATTAGCAGCTGGGTCTGGTCTGCTTAGTTCATTGACTCTATATGAACAAGGAAAAATGAGGGAGTGGGATAAGTCGCTTCCTGTTCCAACTCTGGTTAAACTATATTGCAGTGGTCCCGTAGAGTAACATGGACCGTGGCATTGACAGGTGTCTGTCCAGCCCTAAAACACCTGATTCAACAAGTCACCGCCTTGACGATTAGTTGATGAGTTGAATCAGGTGCCTCAGTGCTACCCCCGGGAACTGAATCTAGCTCACACACTCAACATGCAGCTGTCTCAGACCAGGGTTGTTCACCAATGCTTTACTGGGCCTGTATAGTTGTGGTTTATCTCCAGAAAAAGGCTGTCTAAAAATAGTGAATAGCTTCCCCCTTCCCCTGAGCAGCAACACTGTGTGTGCTGTGTGGGATGTCCAGTGTTGGCGACCATCGTACGTTCTTGTCTGTGCAGTGTGGTGCAGGGCTGAAGAGAACATGGGGTTGTCTCCTACAAAAACTTCCCTGTTCCTCCCCATCTTTGTAATGAAAATATTGACTTTTTGGAGAAGCAATACAGCGATCTAGTTGTTCTTATGAGCGGTGTGGAAGGTTCTTCACATGACAAGCTAGGGAACTTAGCTGTAAGTCTTCTAAAACACAACCCAAAATCAGGGTTAAAAAAACATCCCGTAATGCACCAGCAGGTTACTCACATGACTTGGAAAGGGCAGTTGGGTGTGTGAAGGAACTTGAGCTCTCTGATGCTCCTCTGAGGGACGGTGTTGAGAGTGGAGCGACACCAGCACCTCTCTACCAGGCTGATGGGCTTAGCTGAAAACAACAACCACAAACATAGTAAGATACTGTACCAGGTACCGGACACCGAGAGAATGTGAGCTTGACCATTTCTATGTCTTAAAAGTAAAACAACCAACGCTCACAGCGTGAGAGACAGTAATGGCTCAACGCTAGCATTATGATAGTTAGAGAAGAGCCAACAATATGAGACTCAACACCTCCAAAATGCAACAACTCTCAGTCATTGCCGGCAGGAAACTTGGAAGAATTTTTTCATTTCATATCAGAGTTCTTGTTAGAACAAATATATTTCATCTACTGTATCTAACCCTGACAATACATGGGAAACTATACATTTACCTGCCTTTAGTTCCAAAGGCAAGGCAATTAAAAAGAGATTAGTCTGCCACACACACTCTCAAACCAGAGCTCATAGTGCCTTTTCACTACGAACATTCAAGACACAGCTCTCTATCCCAGAAGAGTCCTTATCGTTCTACTCCACTGGTGCTCCCAATGTTTCCCTCCTTTCTCAAAGCTCCAAGAACACAAAGCGTAGATTCTTATCAAAAGAGTCCCTTTAAGAAGTAGGCTACATTCTTAGAATGATTGAGTATCACCCCTGGTTCCTACTGGTTCCTGAAACTAAGAATCTTTTCACTCAGTAGCATATACACAGGCTTTTGACTGAAATGTTCTTAGATTCAGGGATTTCAGAGGGGATACCCTTCCGGAAATTTCACACAAGTTTAACATGAAACGTGAAATTCTTGAAATTCTTGATAACCTGTTTCCAACAGTGATTTTTATTAGCTTTTCTTTGAAGATGGGAAGAGGTCAATTGGCTGAACATGTATACATGTCTCTGCTCTAGTTGCCTTGTGGTTGTAAATCTTTCATGAAAGACTCTCTCCGTTTACTTTAAAACACTTTGATATTTACATTCTTTTCATTTCTCGAGTCTGACATCTTAACGGCGTACAAATGGCTCCCCTGTTTGACTGTCGTATTAAACTGTGATCACATTAATCCACGGCAAAATAAACAACAACAGGAGAGAGAAGTCAGAGAGATGTGGTGAACTGAAGTTAGCTCAACCTCTGCTGTGTTATGCTAAGCATGTTGTTACTACCCCTAGCCAGGGAGACCCTGATTGCATATTAAAGACGATAGGATGGCCGGGGTGATGGAGGGGGTAACTTGTGTATTTATCTGTTTTATTTTGCTTTCTTTTAACTAGAAACTAATTAGGGGCTAAACAAGGCGGGTTGTGAAAGAAACTAACTACATCCCAAATGGAACCCTAATGCCTATTTTGTGCACTTCTTCTGACCAGAGCCCTATGGGTTTCCCTGTGGGCCCTGGTCAAATGTAGTGCACTGTATAAGGGAATAGTGTTCTATTTGGGAAGCAAAGATTGTAGCTAGATGCTCACTTGTGGCCGGGTGCTGTAAGCAGCATACATAATGACCCAGTATTAGCATGATAATAGAGCCTGATAAGGTGGAGGGTCATTGCTGTGATATTAGCATGGGGGAGACTTAGCCATTTGGGACACTGACTCCCTGACCCATCATCCTCTAAATCGTAAGGTGGAGGGTCATTGCTGTGATATTGGCATGCGGGAGACTTAGCCATTTGGGACACTGACTCCCTGACCCATCATCCTCTAAATCGTAAGATCTTTCTTTCTTTATTTGACAAATAGTTTTAATTGTTCATTTGTATGCCGTTAAGATGTAAGATTTGAGAAATTAAAGTGGTTGAAATATCAAAGTGTTATAAGCAAATAGAAAAGTATTTCATGAAAGTTTTAAAACAAAAGGCAACTGAGAATTGACAGAAAGTTTTACAACAAAAGGAAACTAAGAAGATACATAAATAAAGGCAAAAGCAAATACAAACCTATACATTTCCAGAATAATCTAAATAACCAACTACTTAAAATTCAACGATACAAACAACAACAACAAAACAAATGTAACCAGTTTGACTATAACATCTCCATCACATCGCAACAGTCACTTGCTTATTTTACCAAAACCAGTCAAACATCAAGGAGCCAAAAGACAACCTCCACAACCACAACTCATAACCACAAGTTATTCTGCTGTGTATCCCTTCTCTCAGCAACACCAGCCAAGTGTCACAAGAACCACATCTATTCTAACAACACCTATTCAAAATAACCCAAAATATCAAGACCTCCACAACCACCAAAACGTCCTCCTTTTCTATAACAAATCACATCCCCAGACATTCTACAACACATACATAAAGTCTCTCTTTGCTAAGTTACTAAAATGACTCAAATAAAGAGATAGATAAATAAAGATAGATAAAACACTAGAAAGAACACACTAATACAGTCTCAGAAAAAAGGGTTCCAAAGGGGTTCTTCGACTGTCCCCATAGGATAACCCGTTTTGGTTCCAGGTAGAACCCTTTTTTGTTCCAGGTAGAACTCTTTTGGGTTCCATGTAGAACCCTCTGTGTAAAGGGTTCTACATGGATCTCAAAAGGGTTCTTCCTGGAACCAAAATGGTTCTACCTGGAACCAAAAAGGGTTCTTCAAAGGGTTATCCCCTTTTAGGTTCTAGATGGCACCTTTTCTTCTAAGAGTGTAGAAGACATGCCCAGACAGATAAATCATCCCCAGACCAACTCACCCGTAGAGGGAGGTACATCCATGGCCACAGCCAGTAGGACCAACACAGCCAGTACTTTGACATCCATGGTGGGCTGTATGTAGTAGGATGGAGTTCCAAGAGGCTCAGGGCTCAGCTTCTCACAGCTACTATCCAGCAAGGCTCCGTGTAGACTGACTGTCAGCTCCTCTCTACACACTGTTAAAGCACGGAGGCTGAGGGAGAAGAAGGGAAGAGAGATTTCTCAGGAGGAGGCGGGGGGGGGGGGGGGGGGGTATAGGAAAGGCAGAGACTTCCTCGATTGTAAATGTGCTGGCTGACAATCAAGAAGAAATTCTCTTTCTCTTGTAAGTTAGTTCTCTCTATATTACTTTCATTCTCTTTCTCACAATGTCTCTCTTTATGTCTCGTTTTCCTTCTCTCTCAGGTCTCCTTTCTTTTGCTTTCTGTCTCTCTTTCTCTCCCTCCCTTTCACTTTCCCTCCTTCACCTTTCTTTTCCCAAACTCCAAACTAACCCCTCTCTCCATTTTCCCCCCTCTTTTCCCACTCTCTCTGGGGCTGTCAGTCAGGCTATTTGGAGAGCCTGGGCTCCCTGCTGCTAGCCCAATATTGTTCCTATTACAGCTGAATGGCTGGAGTGTTATTGTTTACAGGGACACTGCCTGCTCCCTCCTCCACCCTCTCTCTCTGGCTGGCCTGTGTCTCCCCAGTCATCTGTCTCTCTGGCTGGCCTGTGTCTCCCCAGTCATCTGTCTCTCTGGCTGGCCTGTGTCTTCCAAGTTATCTGTCTCTCTGGCTGGCCTGTGTCTTCCCAGTCATCTGTCTCTCTGGCTGGCCTGTGTCTCCCCAGTCATCTGTCTCTCTGGCTGGCCTGTGTCTTCCCAGTGATCTGTCTCTCTGGCTGGCCTGTGTCTTCCCAGTCATCTGTCTCTCTGGCTGGCCTGTGTCTCCCCAGTCATCTGTCTCTCTGGCTGGCCTGTGTCTCCCCAGTTATCTGTCTCTCTGGCTGGCCTGTGTCTTCCAAGTTATCTGTCTCTCTGGCTGGCCTGTGTCTTCCCAGTCATCTGTCTCTCTGGCTGGCCTGTGTCTCCCCAGTCATCTGTCTCTCTGGCTGGCCTGTGTCTTCCCAGTCATCTGTCTCTCTGGCTGGCCTGTGTCTTCCCAGTCATCTGTCTCTCTGGCTGGCCTGTGTCTTCCCAGTCATCTGTCTCTCTAGCTGGCCTGTGTCTCCCCAGTCATCTGTCTCTCTGGCTGGCCTGTGTCTTCCCAGTCATCTGTCTCTCTGGCTGGCCTGTGTCTTCCCAGTCATCTGTCTCTCTGGCTGGCCTGTGTCTTCCCAGTCATCTGTCTCTCTGGCTGGCCTGTGTCTTCCCAGTCATCTGTCTCTCTGGCTGGCCTGTGTCTCCCCAGTCATCTGTCTCTCTGGCTGGCCTGTGTCTCCCCAGTCATCTGTCTCTCTGGCTGGCCTGTGTCTCCCCAGTCATCTGTCTCTCTGGCTGGCCTGTGTCTCCCCAGTCATCTGTCTCTCTGGCTGGCCTGTGTCTCCCCAGTCATCTGTCTCTCTGGCTGGCCTGTGTCTCCCCAGTCATCTGTCTCTCTGGCTGGCCTGTGTCTCCCCAGTCATCTGTCTCTCTGGCTGGCCTGTGTCTCCCCAGTCATCTGTCTCTCTGGCTGGCCTGTGTCTCCCCAGTCATCTGTCTCTCTGGCTGGCCTGTGTCTTCCCAGTCATCTGTCTCTCTGGCTGGCCTGTGTATTCCCAGTCATCTGTCTCTCTGGCTGGCCTGTGTCTCCCCAGTCATCTGTCTCTCTGGCTGGCCTGTGTCTTCCTAGTCATCTGTCTCTCTGGCTGGCCTGTGTCTCCCCAGTCATCTGTCTCTCTGGCTGGCCTGTGTCTTCCCAGTCATCTGTCTCTCTGGCTGGCCTGTGTCATCCTAGTCATCTGTCTCTCTAGCTGGCCTGTGTCTCCCCAGTCATCTGTCTCTCTGGCTGGCCTGTGTCTTCCCAGTCATCTGTCTCTCTGGCTGGCCTGTGTCATCCTAGTCATCTGTCTCTCTAGCTGGCCTGTGTCTCCCCAGTCATCTGTCTCTCTGGCTGGCCTGTGTCTCCCCAGTCATCTGTCTCTCTAGCTGGCCTGTGTCTCCCCAGTCATCTGTCTCTCTGGCTGGCCTGTGTCTTCCTAGTCATCTGTCTCTCTGGCTGGCCTGTGTCTTCCCAGTCATCTGTCTCTCTGGCTGGCCTGTGTCTTCCCAGTCATCTGTCTCTCTGGCTGGCCTGTGTCTTCCCAGTCATCTGTCTCTCTAGCTGGCCTGTGTCTTCCCAGTCATCTGTCTCTCCTCCCTTCCTTGCATTATGTTATCCTTTAACTGAACTGTCATGTCAACCCAGTCATCTGTCTCCTCCCTGCCTGGATTATGTTATCCTTTAACTGAACTGTCATGACAACCCAGTCAACTGTCCTTCTATCAGTGTTTCTCCTGGTCAGGATACCGTACGTGGTCAGGAAAAACTGGTCAGGAAAATAATTATAAGGCAGTTAAATCCTAGTTCTCGCCTAACTAGGACACATCATTTCCTCTGGTCAGGTCATGTTGCCAGGAAGAACTCTAATCCATACTAATGATAAAATCGAGAGAATGTAAAAAGCGGCCAAATATGACATTACAAACAAAACAAAAATGGTTGTACTTTAGAGGGACATTAAGATGTGATGATATGCAGTAATAACTAAATCAATGCTTAAACTAACAGGTGGGGAATAAATGAAGAAATAGCCAATTGAGCCACAGATGTATTTTCTGTACTCACTGGTTCCCAAAGCAATTATCTGGAACCTTCTGATAAAACTAACTTTCCATGAGGACAAAAAGAGAACTAATAGTGAGGAGCAATCTAACGGGACACAGATGTGTGTGTGTTTGCAAAACAGAGAGAAATATAGTGTTGATTTCACTTGCTTTGGCAATGTAAACATATGTTTCCCATGCCAATAAAGCCCTTTGAATTGAATTGAATTGAGAGCGAGAGGGAGCGAGGGAGAGAGAGTGAGAGTGAAAGAGAGAGAGTGTGTGCGCACGTTTCCTTATAACTGGCTATTACCACACTGTATCTAAACTGGAGGTCTTGCCAGAGCCAGAGCCAGAGCCAGACGTCTGACAAAGCTGTTGGTATCAGTGAAAGGTAGGTCTACATAGCCTGGTTAAACCAGATTGACGTAAAGTGAAACAATGGTGAGCACAGCATTCAGTGTGGTTTGACTAGGCTAGGTCTACTTGGCCACCATGCAGTAAAACAGTAGATGGTGTAGTTAGAGAGCCATTCCTTCTGTTTACTGGCTCATAAACCTCTCCCTCACTGGCTCAATAATCTCTCCCTGAATGTCAACAACACAAAGGAGCTGATCGTGAACTTCAGGAAACAGCAGAGGGAGCATGTCCTCATCCACGTCGACGGGGCCGCAGTGGAGAAGGTGAAAAGCTTCAAGTTCCTCAACATACACATCACTGACAATCTAAAATGGTCTATCCACACAGACTGTGTGGTGAAGAAGGCGCAACAGCGCCTCTTCAACCTCAGGAGCCTGAAGAAACTTGGCTTGGCCCCTAAGACCCTCACAAACTTTTACAGATGCACCATTGAGAGCATCCTGTCGGGCTGTATCACCGGCTGTTACGGCTACTGCACCGTCCGCAACCACAGGGCTCTCCAGCGGGTGGTGTGGTCAGCCCAACGCATCACCCGGGGCACACTGCCTGCCCTCTAGGACATCTACAGCACTCAGTGTCACAGGAAGGCCAAGAAGATCATCAAGGACATCGGCCACCCAGCCTGCTACTATCCAGAAGGAGAGGTCAGGACAGGTGCATCAAAGCTGGGACAGAGAGACTGAAAAACAGCAACTATCTCCAGGCCACTACTCTGGATTCCAACATCCTAATATTTTAATATTTCTTAATTCCATTCTTTTACTTTTTAGAGTTGTGCACATTGTTGTGTATTGTTAGATACTACTGCACTGTTGGAGCTAGGAACACAACCATTTCACTACACCTGCAATAACATCTGCTAAACATGTGTTTGCGACCAACAATATCTGATTTGATTTGGTCTGAGGCCGTTAGAAGCCCTATAAAGCTGTCTGTGTGTGTGTGTGTGTGTGTGTGTGTGTGTGTGTGTGTGTGTGTGTGTGTGTGTGTGTGTGTGTGTGTGTGTGTGTGTGTGTGTGTGTGTGTGTGTGTGTGTGTGTGTGTGTAGATCTAGCAGGTCTGAGGCCTTTAGCAGCCACAGAAAGCAGAGTGGGTTTATATACAGGAGCAGAGTGGGTTTATATACAGTATGTTTATATGCCACCACTAACAGTAGGGAGATCAAACCATGGCATGAATTTAAAAAACCTAAATTACCACAGAAGATTCCACTAGTTTTTTTTCTGCATATACCTAATGTATGTGAATGTTTAGAGTTTTAAAGCTAGAATAATTTCTAGAATGAATTACTAAATATGCGTACAAAATACACGATTCATCTGCGTTATAGACATTACCAAAATACACGATTCATTTGCGTTATAAACATTACCAAAATACACGATTCATCTGCGTTATAGACATTACCAAAATACACGATTCATTTGCGTTATAGACATGACCAAAATACACGATTCATCTGCGTTATAGACATTACCAAAATACATGGTTCATCTGCGTTATAGACATTACCAAAATACACGATTCATCTGCGTTATAGACATTACCAAAATACACAATTCATCTGCGTTATAGACATTACCAAAATATACGATTCATCTGCGTTATAGACATTACCAAAATACACGATTCATCTGCGTTATAGACATTACCAAAATATACGATTCATCTGCGTTATGGACATTATCAAAATGCACGATTTATCTGCGTTATAGACATTACCGAAATGCATAATTCATTGGCTTCATATACATTACCAAAATTGTTTGCAAACTAAGTGCCATATGAAACACCAGGAGTGATCCATTCCCTGATCCCCAGATGTCCCTCATCATGGCAGGCATTAGTGGTAGGCTGTCAATCAGTCCCCGTCTCAAGCCTGAGAGCTCTGTTGGCCCTGTTTCCCTGTAACTCTATACAGGGACATGAAACGCTGACCTCTGACCCCATGTGTGATACAAGTGGCAGCGTTGCCACAGAGGTCAGCCCTAACGCGCCGCTAACGCATTCTCAGCCTCTCTTTGCGATTGCCCGACATTATAGGCAAACCGTCAGACACGAAGTGCCCTGCTTTACTGCAGAACATCAGGAGTAGAGTCACTAAACCCATGATGACATCGGTTTTTAGGCTGAGGTCTGTGACTGTGGATCTAGATATACATTATGATAGGGTGTGTTTTAATGTTGTGTTATTTCTCATCTATGTTTCATGTCTGACTAATAATACTGGCGACATTAGTACAGGCAGAATAACATAGGTGCTGAAAAACAGGAACATTTGGAAAGCCCTAGAGCCCGTTTAGAACAATACACATTCTCAATGTGCTCTATTTGAAGTGTGAGTAATCAAAGAATAATGTATGCATTATACTATTATATCGATAATCATCTTTTATAAGCAGGTGTGTCATAGCACTCCTAACGTACCCAAACAAACTGACCATATAATCTTCTACGTGAAGGCTGCTCCCTTTTTCCTGCTTAGATCTATACTTTGCTTATGTCCCAAATGGCACTCTATTCCCTATGCAGTGCGCTACTTTTGACCAGCGCAACAGTGGTGCACTACATAGGAAATAGGGAGGAATTAAGCGACGCAGACGTTATAATTTCAACAGGATCTAAACGTTTATTATGTTTGTCTGGTGGCTTTAAGTGTTTGTAAGGTCTGGAGTGGAGTTTATTGTGTGTGGGAGGAGGAGGGAGGGGTGTGTGTGTGTGAGTGCAGTGTGTGTAAAGTCTTTAAGGACTGGAACATGGTTTATTGCAGGGTGACAGGACATGTTGAGTTAAGGATGAAAGCTTTCCCTCTGCTGGTCTGTACTGTGGTTCAATAAATAAGTACATAATGGTTGGTCTGACATATCATCCTGTTCCCTTGATTGTGAAATTCATTAGACCAGGGCCATTAGGTTTATGATCCTAGGTAGTGCACTATATAGGGAATACTTTAGACCAGGGCCCATAGGTTTATGGTCATAGGTAGTGCACTATATAGGGAATACTTTAGACCAGGGCCATTAGGTTTATGGTCATAGGTTAAGTCTACGGTATAGTTTGTTAATACTGTTAAGTCTACAGTATAGTCTGTTAATACTGATAAGTCTACAGTATAGTCTGTTAATACTGTTAAGTCTACAGTATAGTCTGTTAATACTGTTAAGTCTACAGTATAGTTTGTTAATACTGTTAAGTCTACAGTATAGTCTGTTAATACTGTTAAGTCTACAGTATAGTCTGTTAATACTGTTAAGTCTACAGTATAGTCTGTTAATACTGTTAAGTCTACAGTATAGTCTGTTAATACTGTTAAGTCTACAGTATGGCTATGGGGGGCAGCACTCCAAGGCTTTATTAACAGGATAAACCTGGAGTTATGGGGGGTTAGAGGGGTGGATGGTTAAGGTAATGGTGGGGGGGTTAAGGAAGGGGGGTTAGACAAGGAGGTGGGTGGTGGTGTGAATTTTGGGGTGTGTTAGTATCAGTTAACCCCCCCCCTCCCCCGCTAGTTTTTCTCAGCTCCAGATGAGGACCAGCGAGACCCCCTTGGGCCCAACAGACACCCCCTATACCCCTACCCTCACCCCCATGCATACCATCTCAGAGATATATGTGTGTGTGTGGGGCGGGAGGGGGTGCAGGATGGAGGTGTGTGTGTGCGTGCGTGCGTGCTTGTTTGTGTGTGTCTGTGTGCTTCATGATGATTCAGCTGAAAAGAGAAGAAATACAAGATCCATGCCACTTTTGAGCTCAGTTTTATGAAGGACTTTAGTGTGTCGTATTGCATCTAGTAAGTATTTATTAGCCTGAACCATATGTGAACCATTTTTGAAGGACTTCAATGGGGTGGTTGGGATAAGCTTCCCTCTTGTTGTTAGCCATCCATCGTGTGGAGAACACACACACAGAGTGAAAAGCCCGGGCTGTCAAGTTTTGAGAGCTGGATAATAAATGTTGAGAGGAGAGGACTCTTAATGTCATACCTGTCGGAAGGAGCGGACCAAAACGCAGCGTGTTGAGTGCTCATCTTCTTAGATTTATTTAAAGTGAACACTTAAACAAAATTAACAAAACGGCAAAACGACAGTTCCGTTAGGTTCACAGACTGTACAGAAAACAACCACCCACAAACCCAAAGGAAAAAAGGGCTGCCCTAAGTATGGCTTCTAATCAGAGACAACGAAAGACACCTGCCTCTGATTGGAAACCATACTCGGCCACACATAGAAAACGAACATAGAAAATGAAAACTAGAACAAATCCCCTCTAAATAAACCAACCCCAAAACACACAAAAACAACACCCCCTGCCACGCCCTGACCATACTACAATGACAAATGACCCCTTTACTGGTCAGGACGTGACACTTAAATGCAACTAATGCCTCCTCGTTAGGATCCTGAGTGGCCAGTTTCGAGATGCGGCCGGATTCACAAAAATTGAAAGTTTGTTGTATGAGTGCTTACTCACAATTTAGCAGTAGCTCTTATCCAGGGTACAGTAGTGAATGCATACATTTTTGTACTTTTTCGTACTGGTCCTGCGTGGGAATCAAACTCACACCCCTGGCATTGCAAGTGCCATGCTCTACCAACTGAGGCACACAGGACAGAGGGGAGAGAGGGGGAGGATGGAGTGGACAGGGGGAGAGAATTGTCATCAAATAAGTTATTTGAGTTCGTTGCGACATTGTTAGAAGTTTGGCCTCTTTTGTTACATACAGTATATGGTACTGTAACTGGCTTCAAATCAATGATTATATATCATCTCTGAAAAACAAACAAATCCACCTGATTCTGTAGGCTACTTGACAAATAGTGTCTGTCGACATCACTGACATCTCCATGGGACCACAGAACATAGCCTGTGAGGACGGTTGCCAGGTAACGTGCAACATCTACAATGTTCCCGAGACACAGATTGAGCAACGTTTCAGACCAGCAACTTTGTTTACTTCCAAGAAAGGAACATTTTGTCATGTTTTCTAACAATGGAAAAATATTTTTCAAATTCCCAACATGAACATAAAAACTGTAAGTCTATAACAGTCCATTAACCTGATCAAAAACACAAGGGGAAACAAAAATCCTGCGTCACCTACTAGTCTTACTGGGTCATGAGTCATTTGAGAATTACATAAACATTCGCAATATTTGTAACGCCAATAATCCCTTGAGCAGAGCCCCAATCTGCTTCACGGCCAAGAGCACGACTTTAAAACATGAATATCTTTATCTCCTTGTCTTTCGTTCAGAGAGAGGTCAACAATTATTTCAATACGACTTCTCACTGCCTCTGAGAGGAAAGTGCAGAGTGAGATCACCATCTTCTCTGCTGATTTATCTGACGATGTCCTCTGCTGAGAATAGAGACTAAAGTATAGAATCTTTACGGAGAGCTTCGCTTCTCTGATAAATGGACGCTGCCTGCTTCCAATGTGTGTGTATGTCTAACTGTCTGATGCTGGGGTATCAAGCCTGTTTGGAATGGAACAATCAGGAGAGGAGGTGAGGGGGAGGAGGTGAGGGGGCAGAAAGAGGAGGGGAATGGAAAGAGGCAGAGATCGGGGAGATAGAGGAAGGGCAGAAGGAAATGGAAGGGGAGAAGACAAGAAAATAGGGAAAGGGGGAGGAAATGGAGGATAGAAAGAGGAAAAGTAAAACACAAGAGGAACATGGAGGAGAGGAAGTGGGGATGGAGGGAGATGGAAGAGAAGACAGGCTAGAATGAATAAGGGGAGGAAGAGAGTGATAGAAAGAGGGGGAGGAACATACAAGGGAAAGGAGAGTTGAAAGTCAGGAAGATGAGCTTGAGGACTATCCCTCTATCATCTCAGAGTGTGAGGTCTGACCAGAGAGGGAGCGGTGAGGAGAGCAATGTGAGGTGAGGAGAGTTCACACTGAGTCTGGCCGTCCCACCTGTAGAGGTCACGACCCCAGCCTGGTCCCGGGACATGGAACATCTCATCCATGATTGGCCTCGGCAACACCTGGTCCCAGAATGCCGCTGTGCTCGTCCGTGTGTTCCTGTCAGGAGGGCCGCCATGCGAAGCTGAGAAGCCAGCACTGAAGAATGTCCTAATGAATGCGAGTGAGGTGTGTGTGTTCTCTATACCCCATTACCCCATGTGTGTGTTCTCCACAACCCCATTATAAACCAACAGAGTAGTCCTGATGTGCCAGACACATATCACACAGTCTGCCTCATATGTAAAATACAGGAGAAACACAAAGTTAACTCATAAACCACTCAGGACATCACACAGTCTGCCTCATATGTAAAATACAGGAGAAACACAAAGTTAACTCATAAACCACTCAGGACATCACACAGTCTGCCTCATATGTAAAATACAGGAGAAACACAAAGTTAACTCATAAACCACTCAGGACATCACACAGTCTGCCTCATATGTAAAATACAGGAGAAACACAAAGTTAACTCATAAACCACTCAGGACATCACACAGTCTGCCTCATATGTAAAATACAGGAGAAACACAAAGTTAACTCATAAACCACTCAGGACATCACACAGTCTGCCTCATATGTAAAATACAGGAGAAACACAAAGTTAACTCATAAACCACTCAGGACATCACACAGTCTGCCTCATATGTAAAATACAGGAGAAACACAAAGTTAACTCATATACCACTCAGGACATCACACAGTCTGCCTCTTATGTAAAATACAGGAGAAACACAAAGTTAACTCATAAACCACTCAGGACATCACACAGTCTGCCTCATATGTAAAATACAGGAGAAACACAAAGTTAACTCATAAACCACTCAGGACATCACACAGTCTGCCTCATATGTAAAATACAGGAGAAACACAAAGTTAACTCATATACCACTCAGGACATCACACAGTCTGCCTCATATGTAAAATACAGGAGAAACACAAAGTTAACTCATATATCACCCAGGACTAACAGCTTTGAAAATGAACCAATAGCAGATATCTATATGTTGATGATGTGTATTTAATGTATTGGGGGGGAAACCAGTCCAACTACTAACAGTCAACTAGATGTCAAGGCTTGAAATGACTTTCATAAGTAATCTGTTATGTAGTGTATTCTGCCATCAGAACCAAGGCTTGAAATGACGTTCATAAGTAATCTGTTATGTAGTGTATTCTGCCATCAGAACCAAAGCTTGAAATGACGTTCATAAGTAATCTGTTATGTAGTGTATTCTGCCATCAGAACCAAAGCTTGAAATGACGTTCATAAGTAATCTGTTATGTAGTGTATTCTGCCATCAGAACCAAGGCTCTAGTCCATGTTTTCAGTTCCTTTCTCTTTCTAGCAGTGTTGTCTTGGCTCGTGTCAACTCCAGCTTAAGCAAACTTCGGGGGAATCAGACCCTCGAAGAGACGGTTACCATGGGCTTGACAACGAGGGAAAAACACGAACAACGATTTGTTCGTCTTCTCAGAGAGAATTTAAAGAGCTTATGAAGAAATGTCACATTCAGACAGGTTCTTTTGTGTGTGTGTGTGTGTGTGTGGGGGGGGGGGGGGGTGGATATGGGGGGGTGCATGTGTGAGTGCAATGGGACTGCTTGACAATGAGGGAAAAACACAAACGAATGACTTGTTCATCTTCTCAGAGAGAATTTAAAGAGCTGATGTAATGAAGAAATGTAATTCAGATTTTTACTTGCTTTCATTCGTAAAAAGAGAGCAGACACCAGAACACGTCCCCCCCCGTCCCGTCCCGTCCCCCGTCCCTTCTCCTCGCCCCTTGACTAACCTGGGAGAGGAGGGCACGGTTGGAGGGCACGATCAGACCGCACGTTCACGGTCAACGAGCGTGCACAATCCATCTAGTCTAATTAGAATTAGAGTCATGATGAATGAACTTGGTCTTGGCCTCTGAAGTTCTGGGGAGGAAGCCGTACTCCCAGGCCTCAAAGACACACACACACACACACACACACACACACACACACACACACTGATCACAGACCAAATAGGTCCTCTCCAGACCACCCTCTTCCTCCCCAACATCCCATAATATATACAGTAAACACAGATCCTGCCCTGTAGATTGACAGTAACCATGGCGACCATGGCATTGGACACAAACTATGCTCTTGACAAACACACGGTAGACTAGAGGATCTCAATGTGTTGTCAGGGAGGTGAGGGGCTATAGGGGAGAAAGGGGGGCCTTATTTTCTGGTGTTT
>NC_042970.1:74818990-74838990 GCF_901001165.1 Salmo trutta | reverse complement strand
TCGATCACTGCCCGCACCTGCTCGCCCGTCCAGCATCACTACTCTGGACGGCTCTGACTTAGAATACGTGGACAACTACAAATACCTGGGTGTCTGGTTAGACTGTAAACTCTCCTTCTAGACTCACATTAAGCATCTCCAATCCAAAATTAAATCTAGAATCGGCTTCCTATTTCGCAACAAAGCATCCATCACTCATGCTGCCAAACATACCCTCGTAAAACTGACCATCCTACCGATCCTTGACTTCGGTGATGTCATCTATAAAATAGCCTCCAACACTCTACTCAACAAACTTGATGCAGTCTATCACAGTGCCATCCGTTTTGTCACCAAAGCCCCATACACTACCCACCATTGCGACCTGTACGCTCTCGTTGGTTGGCCCTCGCTTCATACTCGTCGCCAAACCCACTGGCTATAGGTTATCTACAAGTCTGGGTTAGGTAAAGCCCCACCTTATCTCAGCTCACTGGTCACCATAGCAGCACCCACTCGTAGCACGCGCTCCAGCAGGTATATATCACTGGTCACCCCCAAAGCCAATTCCTCCTTTGGTCGTCTTTCCTTCCAGTTCTCTGCTGCCAATGACTGGAACGAACTGCAAAAATCTCTGAAGCTGGAGACTCATATCTCCCTCACTAGCTTTAAGCACCAGCTGTCAGAGCAGCTCACAGATCACTGCACCTGTACATAGCCCATCCGTAAACAGCCCATCTATCTACCTACCTCATCCCCATATTGTATTTATTTACTTATCTTGCTCCTTTGCACCCCAGTATCTCTACTTGCACATTCATCTTCTGCACATCTACCATTCCAGTGTTTAATTGCTATATTGTAATTACTTCGCCATTATTTATTGCCTTAACTTACCTCATTTGCACTCACTGTATATTGACTTTTTGTTTTCTTTTGTTCTACTGTATTATTGACTGTATGTTTTGTTTATTCCATGTGTAACTCTGTGTTGTTGTATGTGTCGAATTGCTATGCTTCATCTTGGCCAGGTCGCAGTTGCAAATGAGAACTTGTTCTCTCAACTGGCCTACCTGGTTAAACAAAAGGTGAAATATATTTTTGAATTTTTTTAAGTCAGTAAGCCCCCCTCTTGACTTGAGTGAAGCAGGGGGTGTTTCTGGCTAATGCTACTTAATGGTGTTGCGAAGTGGTCTACTGCACTTCGGCTGAAGCTGCTGTCCTGAAAACTTCCGTTCTGCTTTGTAGCTTCACCATCTACTGTGTCATGACATGCCTATAACAATTTAGATTGTCTTCCAGGCAAAGTGATCTGAAAGGATTGATAAGGTAGAATGTTGCAGTTCTCTGTCGTGTCCTTTACAGACTGAGACCTTTTCCTCTACGTTCTTATTCTGGCTCCTTGCTGTCAGTGACTCAGTTGGGACATTCCTTCAGGTTTAGTGACACCAACGGTGTAGGAGATGGGAAGAGGGGGGAAGGGGAGGCTTATCACCACCCCCCATACATCCCCATGACCTGTACCCTAACCCCAGTAACCCCTGCCTCCACAGTGGTGACTTTAACTGTCAGCAGATGGTTGATCCCCCACTGCTAGTGTTGACTGGCAAAGACAGGAAAACAAACCAGGTGCCCTTCCCCTTCTGACTCCTCCAGTACCCCTGTCCTTTCGTCTCACTCCTCCAGTACCCTGTCCTCCTTTACCTCTCCTCCAGTACTCTGTCCTCCTCTCCTCTCACTCCTCCAGTACCCTGTCCTCCTCTACCTCTCCTCCAGTACTCTGTCCTCCTCTCCTCTCACTCCTCCAGTACCCTGTCCTCCTCTCACTCCTCCAGTACACTGTCCGCCTCTCACTCCCCCAGTACCCTCTCCTCCTCTCCTCTCACTCCTCCGGTACCCTGTCCTCCTCTCACTCCTCCAGTACCCTGTCCTCCTCTCACTCCTCCAGTACCCTGTCCTCCTCTCCTCTCACTCCTTCAGTACCCCTGTCCCCTTCTCACTCCTCCAGTACCTTGTCCTCCTCTCCTCTCACTCCTCCAGTACCCTGTCCTCCTCTCTTCTTACACCTTCAGTACACTGTCCTCCTCTCCTCTCACACCTCCAGTACCCTGTCCTCTCCTCTCACTCCTCCAGTACCCTGTCCTCCTCTCCTCTCACTCCTCCAGTACCCTGTCCTCCTCTCCTCTCACTCCTCCAGCACCCTGTCCTCCTCTTCTCTCACTCCTCCAGTAGCCCTGTCCTCCTCTCACTCCTCCAGTACCCTGTCCTCCTCTCCTCTCACTCCTCCAGTACCCCTGTCCTTCTCTCCTCTCACTCCTCCAGTACCCTGTCCTCCTCTCCTCTCACTCCTCCAGTACCCCTGTCCTCCTCTCCTCTCACTCCTCCAGTACCCTGTCCTCCTCTTCTCTCACTACCCCAGTACCCTGTCCTCCTCTCCTCTCACTCCTCCAGTACCCTGTCCTCCTCTCCTCTCACTCCTCCAGTACCCTGTCCTCCTCTCACTCCTCCAGTACCCTCTCCTCCTCTCCTCTCACTCCTCCAGTACCCTGTCCTCCTCTTCTCTCACTCCTCCAGTACCCCTGTCCTCCTCTCCTCTCACTCCTCCAGTACCCTGTCCTCCTCTCCTCTCACACCTCCAGTACCCTGTCCTCCTCTCCTCTCACACCTCCAGTGCCCTGTCCTCCTCTCCTCTCACACCTCCAGTACCCTGTCCTCTCCTCTCACTCCTCCAGTACCCTGTCCTCCTCTCCTCTCACTCCTCCAGTACCCTGTCCTCCTCTCCTCTCACACCTCCAGTGCCCTGTCCTCCTCTCCTCTCCCACCTCCAGTACCCTGTCCTCTCCTCTCACTCCTCCAGTACCCTGTCCTCCTCTTCTCTCACTCCTCCAGTACCCTGTCCTCCTCTCCTCTCACTCCTCCAGTACCCTGTCCTCCTCTCCTCTCACTCTTCCAGTACCCCTGTCCTCCTCTCACTCCTCCAGTACCCTGTCCTCCTCTCCTCTCACTCCTCCAGTACCCTGTCCTCCTCTCCTCTCACTCCTCCAGTACCCCTGTCCTCCTCTCCTCTCACTCCTCCAGTACCCTGTCCTCCTCTCCTCTCACTCCTCCAGTACCCTCTCCTCCTCTCCTCTCACTCCTCCAGTACCCTCTCCTCCTCTCCTCTCACTCCTCCAGTACTCTGTCCTCCTCTCCTCTCACACCTACAGTACCCTGTCCTCTCCTCTCACTCCTCCAGTACCCTGTCCTCCTCTCCTCTCACTCCTCCAGTACCCTGTCCTCCTCTCCTCTCACTCCTCCAGTACCCTGTCCTCCTCTCAGTCCTCCAGTACCCTGTCCTCCTCTCCTCTCACTCCTCCAGTACCCCTGTCCTCTTCTCACTCCTCCAGTACCTTGTCCTCCTCTCCTCTCACTCCTCCAGTACCCTGTCCTCCTCTCTTCTTACACCTCCAGTACACTGTCCTCCTCTCCTCTCACACCTCCAGTACCCTGTCCTCTCCTCTCACTCCTCCAGTACCCTGTCCTCCTCTCCTCTCACTCCTCCAGTACCCTGTCCTCCTCTCCTCTCACTCCTCCAGCACCCTGTCCTCCTCTCCTCTCACTCCTCCAGTACCCTGTCCTCCTCTCCTCTCACTCCTCCAGCACCCTGTCCTCCTCTCCTCTCACACCTCCAGTACCCTGTCCTCTCCTCTCACTCCTCCAGTACCCTGTCCTCCTCTCCTCTCACTCCTCCAGTACCCTGTCCTCCTCTCCTCTCACACCTCCAGTGCCCTGTCCTCCTCTCCTCTCCCACCTCCAGTACCCTGTCCTCTCCTCTCACTCCTCCAGTACCCTGTCCTCCTCTTCTCTCACTCCTCCAGTACCCTGTCCTCCTCTCCTCTCACTCCTCCAGTACCCTGTCCTCCTCTCCTCTCACTCTTCCAGTACCCCTGTCCTCCTCTCACTCCTCCAGTACCCTGTCCTCCTCTCCTCTCACTCCTCCAGTACCCTGTCCTCCTCTCCTCTCACTCCTCCAGTACCCCTGTCCTCCTCTCCTCTCACTCCTCCAGTACCCTGTCCTCCTCTCCTCTCACTCCTCCAGTACCCTCTCCTCCTCTCCTCTCACTCCTCCAGTACCCTCTCCTCCTCTCCTCTCACTCCTCCAGTACTCTGTCCTCCTCTCCTCTCACACCTACAATACCCTGTCCTCTCCTCTCACTCCTCCAGTACCCTGTCCTCCTCTCCTCTCACTCCTCCAGTACCCTGTCCTCCTCTCCTCTCACTCCTCCAGTACCCTGTCCTCCTCTCAGTCCTCCAGTACCCTGTCCTCCTCTCCTCTCACTCCTCCAGTACCCCTGTCCTCTTCTCACTCCTCCAGTACCTTGTCCTCCTCTCCTCTCACTCCTCCAGTACCCTGTCCTCCTCTCTTCTTACACCTCCAGTACACTGTCCTCCTCTCCTCTCACACCTCCAGTACCCTGTCCTCTCCTCTCACTCCTCCAGTACCCTGTCCTCCTCTCCTCTCACTCCTCCAGTACCCTGTCCTCCTCTCCTCTCACTCCTCCAGCACCCTGTCCTCCTCTCCTCTCACTCCTCCAGTACCACTGTCCTCCTTTCCTCTCACTCCTCCAGTACCCTGTCCTCCTCTCCTCTCACTCCTCCAGTACCCTGTCCTCCTCTCCTCTCACTCCTCCAGTACCCTGTCCTCCTCTCCTCTCACTCCTCCAGTACCCTGTCCTCCTCTCCTCTCACACCTCCAGTACCCTGTCCTCTCCTCTCACACCTCCAGTACCCTGTCCTCCTCTCCTTTCACTCCTCCAGTACCCTGTCCTCCTCTCCTCTCACACCTCCAGTACCCTGTCCTCCTCTCCTTTCACTCCTCCAGTACCCTGTCCTCCTCTCCTCTCACTCCTCCAGTACCCTGTCCTCCTCTCCTCTCACTCCTCCAGTACCCTGTCCTCCTCTCCTCTCACTCCTCCAGTACCCTGTCCTCCTCTCCTCTCACTCCTCCAGTACCCTGTCCTCCTCTCCTCTCACTCCTCCAGTACCCTCTCCTCCTCTCCTCTCACTCCCCCAGTACCCTCTCCTCCTCTCCTCTCACTCCTCCAGTACCCTGTCCTCCTCTTCTCACTCCTCCAGTACCCCTGTCCTCCTTTCCTCTCACTCCTCCAGTACCCTGTCCTCCTCTCCTCTCAGTCCTCCAGTACCCTCTCCTCCTCTCCTCTCACTCCTCCAGTACCCTGTCCTCCTCTTCTCTCACTCCTCCAGTACCCCTGTCCTCCTCTCCTCTCACTCCTCCAGTACCCTGTCCTCCTCTCCTCTCACTCCTCCAGTACCCTGTCCTCCTCTCCTCTCACACCTCCAGTGCCCTGTCCTCCTCTCCTCTCACACCTCCAGCACCCTGTCCTCTCCTCTCACTCCTCCAGTACCCTGTCCTCCTCTCCTCTCACTCCTCCAGTACACTGCCCTCCTCTCCTCTCAGTCCTCCAGTACCCTGTCCTCCTCTCCTCTCACTCTTCCTGTACCCCTGTCCTCCTCTCACTCCTCCAGTACCCTGTCCTCCTCTCCTCTCACTCATCCAGTACCCTGTCCTCCTCTCCTCTCACTCCTCCAGTACCCCTGTCCTCCTCTTCTCTCACTCCTCCAGTACCCTGTCCTCCTCTCCTCTCACTCCTCCAGTACCCTCTCCTCCTCTCCTCTCACTCCTCCAGTACTCTGTTCTCCTCTCCTCTCACACCTACAGTACCCTGTCCTCTCCTCTCACTCCTCCAGTACCCTCTCCTCCTCTCCTCTCACTCCTCCAGTACCCTGTCCTCCTCTCCTCTCACTCCTCCAGTACCCTGTCCTCCTCTCACTCCTCCAGTACCCTGTCCTCCTCTCCTCTCACTCCTCCAGTACCCCTGTCCTCTTCTCACTCCTCCAGTACCTTGTCCTCCTCTCCTCTCACTCCTCCAGTACCCTGTCCTCCTCTCTTCTTACACCTCCAGTACACTGTCCTCCTCTCCTCTCACACCTCTAGTCCCCTGTCCTCTCCTCTCACTCCTCCAGTACCCTGTCCTCCTCTCCTCTCACTCCTCCAGTACCCTGTCCTCCTCTCCTCTCACTCCTCCAGTACCCTGTCCTCCTCTCCACTCACACCTCCAGTACCCTGTCCTCCTCTCCTCTCACACCTTCAGTACCCTGTCCTCCTCTCCTCTCACTCCTCCAGTACCCTGTCCTCCTCTTCTCACTCCTCCAGTACCCCTGTCCTCCTTTCCTCTCACTCCTCCAGTACCCTGTCCTCCTCTCCTCTCACTCCTCCAGTACCCTGTCAAGGATAAATGTATCATCCCTTAATCCTAACCTTAACCATTAATGGGCACATATGCAAAACAGACCCTGGATCACAATTCTGTGTTGTCACGGTGATGGGAAACCATGGGGTTCCGTGAGGGTTGCCAAAGCAACCATGGTGTCATGGAAACACAGTACTGAAAGGCAGAGCTAAGGTCAGGACGGGCCATTATTTCAGGGCTACTTTATCATACTAGGAATATCTGAAAACTCGGGGGATTCACAGAAAAATTAATTTAGCCTTAATTCAATGGAAACTTTGTTGTTGTGGGGCTGTTTATAGCTGTGGGGTGGAGGGACAGGGATGGGATGGGGCACGGGAATTATACTGCTAAGTTTCAGGATGAGACATCAATGAAGTGAAGATTCTGAGCTAGAACCAATGTCAAGTTCTCTGAGATTGTTCAGTTACCTGCCAACTTCTGAATCCCCTCACTTCAATCCATTCACCCGTTATAATCAATTAGACTACAGCTCGAGCCAAACCGTTTAGGACATTGCTGTTGTGTGTGTGCGTGTGTAATACTGTATGTGTGTGTGGTTCTGTAAATGTGTGTGTATGTGTGAATGGTGGTGATAAATGGAGACAGGCATCAGCGGATATGTTAGATCTACCACCCTGGCTCACCTTTAAAAGAGTCCACAGCCTGTTGGTATAACACCAGTAGATAATCAGTTAGTGGTTTGGTTAGCAGTGGGAACACATGCTTGGTCTTCATGAGCCTACAGTTGAGCAAGAGCCTGATTCGCAATGAGGCTTACTGCAGCAGCGGCAGCTGTCTTCAATACAATTCCCCAATGTGACACTGAAGGATTGAGACTGACCCATATCCAGCTCCAGATGTCTTCTGTGTGGGCTATGAACCAGGCGTTTCGTGAAGTCATGCACACAGGTAATATAATTCACATAGCAAGGCTATTATTTCCCGTTAAAGGCCCCCTCTGTGATATTTACTGCCATTTTAGATTTTCTTCAAATATGCCTATTACATACAGCGAAGCACTGTGGTCGTGGGGGTGGTTTGGGGTCAGGTTTAGGGTCAGCTGACCAACCTCTTTAAAACACCCTTTATGTCGGCCATCTTGCTGAGTCTTTCTTCCTCTTCTCCTCCCTGTTGGTTTTCTTCTTTAGGTTTCTATCAAAGCGACGCCTTCACCATCTGTTGTTTCATTCAGTAGAGTGAAGGGTAGAGAGGTGCATGGGTATAAGGGGTCACTCTCTGTAGAACTGGACAATGGGACCACGACCCACAGCCACTTCAAACACACTGCACATGAGACCCTATACAGGGCACTGCAGAGGGCAGCCTAGTGTGTGTGGCGTGGGAGGATTATGAGTGTGTGTGGCGTGGGAGGGTTATGAATGTGTGTGGAGTGGGAGGGTTATGAGTGTGTGTGGAGTGGGAGGGTTATGAGTGTGTGTGGAGTGGGAGGGTTATGAGTGTGTGTGGAGTGGGAGGGTTATGAGTGTGTGTGGTGTGGGAGGGTTATGAGTGTGTGTGGAGTGGGAGGGTTATGAGTGTGTGTGGAGTGGGAGGGTTATGAGTGTGTGTGGCGTGGGAGGATTATGAGTGTGTGTGGAGTGGGAGGGTTATGAGTGTGTGTGGAGTGGGAGGGTTATGAGTGTGTGTGGAGTGGGAGGGTTATGAGTGTGTGTGGCGTGGGAGGGTTATGAGTGTGTGTGGAGTGGGAGGGTTATGAGTGTGTGTGGAGTGGGAGGGTTATGAGTGTGTGTGGAGTGGGAGGGTTATGAGTGTGTGTGGTGTGGGAGGGTTATGAGTGTGTGTGGAGTGGGAGGGTTATGAGTGTGTGTGGAGTGGGAGGGTTATGAATGTGTGTGGAGTGGGAGGGTTATGAGTGTGTGTGGCGTGGGAGGCTTATGAGTGTGTGTGGAGTGGGAGGATTATGAGTGTGTGTGGAGTGGGAGGGTTATGAGTGTGTGTGGAGTGGGAGGGTTATGAGTGTGTGGAGTGGGAGAGTTATGAGTGTGTGTGGAGTGGGAGGGTTATGAGTGTGTGTGGAGTGGGAGGGTTATGAGTTTGTGTGGAGTGGGAGGGTTATGAGTGTGTGTGGAGTGGGAGGGTTATGAATGTGTGTGGAGTGGGAGGGTTATGAGTGTGTGTGGAGTGGGAGGGTTATGAGTGTGTGTGGCGTGGGAGGGTTATGAGTGTGTGTGGAGTGGGAGGGTTATGAGTGTGTGTGGAGTGGGAGGGTTATGAATGTGTGTGGAGTGGGAGGGTTATGAGTGTGTGTGGAGTGGGAGGGTTATGAGTGTGTGTGGAGTGGGAAGGTTATGAGTGTGTGTGGCGTGGGAGGGTTATGAGTGTGTGTGGCGTGGGAGGGTTATGAGTGTGTGTGGAGTGGGAGGGTTATGAGTGTGTGTGGAGTGGGAGGGTTATGAGTGTGTGTGGAGTGGGAGGGTTATGAGTGTGTGTGGAGTGGGACGGTTATGAGTGTGTGTGGAGTGGGACGGTTATGAGTGTGTGTGGCAGGAGGGTTATGAGTGTGTGTGGCAGGAGGGTTATGAGTGTGTGTGGAGTGGGAGGGTTATGAGTGTGTGTGGCAGGAGGGTTATGAGTGTGTGTGGCAGGAGGGTTATGAGTGTGTGTGGAGTGGGAGGGTTATGAGTGTGTGTGGAGTGGGAGGGTTATGAGTGTGTGTGGAGTGGGAGGGTTATGAGTGTGTGTGGAGTGGGAGGGTTATGAGTGTGTGTGGAGTGGGAGGGTTATGAGTGTGTGTGGAGTGGGAGGGTTATGAGTGTGTGTGGCAGGAGGGTTATGAGTGTGTGTGGAGTGGGAGGGTTATGAGTGTGTGTGGCAGGAGGGTTATGAGTGTTTGTGGAGTGGGAGGGTTATGAGTGTGTGTTTCACTGTTGATTGTCTCCTGTGTTCCTCTGCAGTATGCTCCAGATATAAGAACTGCAGATACAGTATATGAGGTAGAGAGAGCGAGAGAGAATGATATGAAAAAGATAGGAATAGAGATGGAGATAGAGATGGAAAGGGAGGGAACGTAATAGGAGAGGAGGATGATGAATAAGGTGAGAGAGAGTTGGACCAGAGAGAGACACACTGCAATGATACTGTCTGGGAGGAAACGAAAGAGAGGGAGACAGAGAGTGACAGAGAGTGGAAGAGAGAGTGAAAGAGGGAAAGAAAAAGGGAGGTGATCCCTGGCTGTTATCCAAAGCTGGGATTCTCAGGAAGCCTTAGTGCTCTGCTTCCCATTCACTCCAGCCCATGGTTATTTCTCTCTGTCCCTGTCTCCCTGTTCAGTGGCTGCAGGGGGATAACATGAGCGGACCTCAGCTGCTGAACACACTGGTGGAGTCTTTGTTGGGCCAGAGAATAATAATATAATATAATAATATAATAATAATAATGTCATCTGTAGTACTGCGATAACCCACAGTACAAAGGAATGCTGGACACATGCATGCAAGCAACCCTGATTTAGGAGGAGTAAGGATGCAGTCATGGCATTGATTAATTACAGATCAATATTCCTCTGTCTACCTAATGTAGAACTTGGCTGTCTCTTAGCTCTCTCACACAAGCACATGACTCTGCAGTGATCCTTTACTAGGTGATGATAATGACTGTTTCCAGCTGTAACACCACAAAGCTATAACCTCCAACAGTCAATATATTTAGGTGAATCTGTTATCAGGACATTAATAACAAAACATGTCATTTTCAATTGGTTTATTCTTGACTGATTCTATTTTCACTTTGAGCCAGAGAGTTGAAAAGAGGATTTCCTCAAACATGTGCTTTTTTAAATCCTTTATAACCCATGAATGACCCCTTAATAAACCCTTAATAACCCATTATAACCTTGTCCAGACCTCTCTCTGTATCCTTATCATGTTGGAGCTGGTCTACCTACTTAGTTCCAGTCTGTCTCCCATCACATCCTCTTTGATCTAAAATGTCCTCGATTTCCAGAGGCTCCGAGGCTTGGAGATATGACCAGCCTGTCTTGGGCTCCTGGGCTACCACCGAAGCCCACTCCTGGGCTACAATATCCAGACCCTTTTCACTGCCGGTACGGGGCACGGAACCCCGCTGATCCTCTACGACTGGAATACCGACATAATCTCAGGCACGACGTCCGCTGAAGGCCCATTCTGCTAACCGCGACCTGTTAGCTACCTAGAGCTACTTGGAACCCTACTAATCCACGACTGGTCTATCGACGTCATCGCACGAAGCGGCAAAAACAGACTTACCTCCATCGCAACGTCCCCCAAAGGCCCTTCTGCTAACTTGCTAACCCCGGTCTGCTAACTGCTAGCTTACTAGCCCCGGTCTGCTAACTGCTAGCTTGCTTGCCCCGGTCTGCTAACTGCTAGCTTGCTTACCCCGGTCTGCTAACTGCTTGCTTGCTAACCCGGTCTGCTAACTGCTAGCTTGCTAACCCCGGTCTGCTAATCTGCTAGCTTGTTAGCCCCGGCCTACTAACTGTTAGCTTGTTTGCACCGGCCTGCTAACTGTCTGAATTGCCGTGTCCCTAGCCAGCCCAACCACTCACTGGACCCATATGTTCACTTGGCCATGCATGCCTCTCTCTAATATCAATATGCCTCGTCCATTACTGTCCTGGTTAGTGATTACTGTCTTATTTCACTGTAGAGCCTCTAGCCCTGCTCAATATGCCTTAACCAACCATGTTGTTCCACCTCCTACATATGCGATGACATCACCTGGTTTAAACGTCTCTAGAGACTATATCTCTCTCATCATTACTCAATGCCTAGGTTTACCTCCAATGAACTCACGTCCTACCTTACCTTTGTCTGTAGACTATGCCTTGAATCTATGCTATCGTGTCCAGAAACCTGCACCTTTTACTCTCTGTTCCAAACGTGCGAGATGGCCAGTTCGTATAGCCTTTAGCAATACCCTTTTCCTACTTCTCCTCTGTTCCTCCGGTGATGTAGAGGTTAATCCAGGTCCTGCAGTGCCTAGCTCCACTCCCACTCCCCAGGTGCTCTCATTTGTTGACCTCTGTAACCGTAAAAGCCTTGGTTTCATGCACGTTAACATTAGAAGCCTACTCCCTAAGTTTGTTTTACTCACTGCTTTAGCACACTCTGCCAACCTGGATGTCTTAGCCGTGTCTGAATCCTGGCTTAGGAAAACCCCCAAAACCCCTGAAATCTCCATCGCTAACTATAACATTTTCCGCCAAGATAGAACTGCCAAAGGGGGCGGTGTTGCAATCTACTGCAAAGATAGCCTGCAGAGTTCTGTATTACTATCCAAGTCTGTACCCAAACAATTCGAGCTTCTACTTCTAAAAATTCACCTTTCCAGAAACAAGTCTCTCACTGTTGCCGCTTGCTATAGACCACCCTCTGCCCCCAGCTGCACCCTCGACACCATATGTGAATTGATTGCCCCCATCTATCTTCTGAGAAAGTGCTACTAGGTGACCTAAACTGGGACATGCTTAACACCCCGGCCATCCTACAATCTAAGCTTGATTCCCTCAATCTCACACAAATGATCAATGAACCTATCAGGTACAACCCAAAATCCGTAAACACGGGCACCCTCATAGATATCATCCTAACTAACTCGCCCTTCAAATACACCTCCACTGTTTTCAATCAAGATCTCAGTGATCACTGCCTCATTGCCTGCATCCGTAATGGGTCTGCGACCAAACGACCACCCCATCACTGTCAAACGTTTCCTAAAACACTTATGTGAGCAGGCCTTTCTAATCGACCTGGCCGGGGTATCCTGGAATGACATTGACCTCATCCCGTCAGTCGAGGATGCCTGGTTATTCTTTAAACGGGCTTTCCTCACCATCTTATTAAATAAGCATGCCCCACTCAAAAAAAATTAACTAAGAATAGATATAGTCCTTGGTTCACTCCAGACCTGTCTGCCCTTGACCAGCACAAAAACATCCTGTGGCGTTCTGCTTTAGCATCGAATAGCCCCCGTGATATGCAACTTTTCAGGGAAGTTAGGAACAAATATACACAGGCAGTTAGAAAAGCTAAGGCTAGCTTTTTCAAACAGAAATTTGCATCCTGTAGTACAAACTCAAAAAAGTTCTGGGACACTGTAAAGTCCATGGAGAATAAGAGCACCTCCTCCCAGCTGCCCACTGCTCTGAGGCTAGGAAACACTGTTACCACCGATAAATCCACTATAATTGAGAATTTCAATAAACATTTCTCTACGGCTGGCCATGCTTCCACCTGGCTACCCCTACCCCGGTCAACTGCCCGGCACCCACCACAGCAACTCGCCAAAGCCCCCACCATTTCTCCTTCACCCAAATCCAGATGGCTGATGTCCTGAAAGAGCTGCAAAATCTGGAACCATACAAATCAGCTGGGCTAGACAATCTGGACCCTCTCTTTCTGAAATTGTTGCAACCCCTATTACTAGCCTGTTCAACCTCTCTTTCGTATCATCTGAGATTCACAAAGATTGGAAAGCTGCCGCGGTCATCCCCCTCTTTAAAGGGGGTGACACTCTAGACCCAAACTGCTACAGACCTATATCTATCCTACCCTGTCTTTCTAAGGTTAACAGCCAAGTTAACAGTCTCTACACATCCCCCATATTCCCAGACTACAGTATATACCAGAAACTACACATCCCCATATCCCCAGACTACATTATATACCAAAGCCTACACATCCCCCATATCCCCAAACAACTGTATATACCAGAGACTGCACATCCCCCAAATCCCCTATACTATAGTATATACCAGAGACTACACATCCCCCATATCCCCAGACAACTGTATATATCAGAGACTACACATCCCCCATATCCCCAGACAACTGTATATACCAGAGACTGCACAATCCCCATATCCCCCACACTATAGTATATACCAGAGACTACACATCCCCCATATCCCCAGACTACAGTATATACCAGAGACTACACATCCCCCATATTTCCAGACTATAGTATATACCAGAGACTACACATCCCCCATATCCCCAGACTACAGTATATACCAGAGACTAAGATATAGATAGAGATGACTCTGGTATGAACCTCTTGGCTCCTGATGTAATTATGACATCATGGATCCCAGCCACCATTCCAATTAGCACTCAGAACATTCCAATCGAAACCCGGAGGGGAGCAATAGAGCATCTTGAGGGGCTCAGACAGAGATCAAGCATCTATTGGCTCAGACATGTCTTTTAATAGCTTCTGATTGGCAGCTCCAGGGAGCTCCATCCATTAGGAGAGGTGGACTAGGAGGTTTGACTTCTCCTAGTCCATAGCGAGGGGCCTTCAGTGGGGGAGAGAGACCCAGGAGAGGTGCTAAGAGCTCCATGAGTAATGAAGGGTAATAAACAAGGGTTGACCACGCCCTCAAAGGTCACCAGAGGTCACCAGGAAGAGGAAATGAGGTGTGACTTAGAACTCAAACTATGGCCTTTTATCAATTAGATTTGCTCACCTCCTGCGTCCTCTCTCTCTTCCATCCTCTCTCGCCTCCTTTTGAAAAAGGTCAAAGTTAATTGAGGAGAGTCGGCAGGGAGAGTGAACGTGGATGGAAATCCGCTTGCTTGAAATGAGACGGTCCTTCTCCACTCGCACGTCATTAGGCAAAACATGTTTACAGGAGTGGATCCCAAAATAAATGTGCTCAAAACAAATTAAGTTAGCTGTGCAAGACATTTTTTAGATAAAACGATAAGTACCATATTGTTTTTACACGTGTGCATCGTCCAGATGGGAGCCACAGTTCTCATCCGGACCAAATACCCAACGTTTCATCAGATCATCTGGAAACTGTCAGGAAGCTATGGTTCCATGCTAGATGTCCAATCCGACAGCTGATTCAAAGGAAGTGTGGCAGATATCAAAACGTTTCTGCGGTAGGATACACTTGTGCTTCTTCGCCAAAAGGAGGAAAATGAGGAGGCGAGGACACTCCTTCGTTCGCCTACCAATGAACGGACAATCCTCGACCACATATCAGTTTCCGGGTCATGGAGGAGAGAGGACGGAAGACAGACTTTTACCCAAACGAGAACACCCCTATGCTTGGAGATTTTTGGTCAATGTATCTATTGCCTCATCTATCTCTGTCTCCCATCTCATCTGTATGTCACAACACTGACGGTTACTGTTAAAATATTCACTCGTCTGGTGTTAGGATTACACAGGATTGTTCCTGAAAAACAAGTGAAGAGGTATTACCTTGAAAGGTTACATGATGAAGAAATCTGATAAAGATGTCTGCCCGATGAAAAGTGCCACAGCTCTCATCTGGACCAAATACTCAACATCTCATCAGATCATCTGGAATCTGTCAGGAAGATATGGTTCCATGCTAGATGTCCATTTGGTGGACGGATGCCACTGGCTGCTTACTTGCTCATGTGGTTTTTCTAAGACAATAAACAGCCTGCAGGCTATAGTCTCTACTGAGAGACACTGATGGATTTACCATCAGCACTGCATGGGAGGTGATAAAATAGCCAGTCTGCTGAAATGGCTATTCGCCACACACACACACACACACGGACGCAGATACACACACACAGACTCAGATAAACACACACACAGACACACATGCCCTTGTAAACACGCATCACTCATCACCTCTACCATAGAGTGAACCCTGGCTTTCCTACAAGGTCTGGAAAGAAGGGTGTGGAAACACTGTCATTGAGACTGTATTGTTATTTCTATAACGGTACTGTTACTCCATAATGTCTGGACTTCACTGTTATAATGGTGCTGTTACTCCATAATGTCTGGACTTCACTGTTATAATGGTGCTGTTACTCCATAATGTCTGGACTTCACTGTTATAATGGTGCTGTTACTCCATAATGTCTGGATTTCACTGTTATAATGGTACTGTTACTCCATAATGTTTTCACTGTTATAATGGTACTGTTACTCCATAATGTCTGGACTTCACTGTTGTAATGGTGCTGTTACTCCATAATGTCTGGACTTCACTGTTATAATGGTGCTGTTACTCCATAATGTCTGGATTTCACTGTTATAATGGTACTGTTACTCCATAATGTTTTCACTGTTATAATGGTACTGTTACTCCATAATGTCTGGACTTCACTGTTGTAATGGTGCTGTTACTCCATAATGTCTGGATTTCACTGTTATAATGGTACTGTTACTCCATAATGTCTTCACTGTTATAACGGTACTGTTACTCCATAATGTCTTCACTGTTATAACGGTACTGTTACTCCATAATGTCTTCACTGTTATAACGGTACTGTTACTCCATAATGTCTGGACTTCACTGTTATAATGGTACTGTTACTCCATAATGTCTTCACTGTTATAACGGTACTGTTACTCCATAATGTCTTCACTGTTATAATGGTGCTGTTACTCCTTAATGTCTGGACTTCACTGTTATAATGGTACTGTTACTTCATAATGTCTGGACTTCACTGTTATAATGGTGCTGTTACTCCATAATGTCTTCACTGTTATAACGGTACTGTTACTCCATAATGTCTTCACTGTTATAACGGTACTGTTACTCCATAATGTCTTCACTGTTATAACGGTACTGTTACTCCATAATGTCTTCACTGTTATAACGGTACTGTTACTCCATAATGTCTTCACTGTTATAACGGTACTGTTACTCCATAATGTCTTCACTGTTATAACGGTACTGTTACTCCATAATGTCTTCACTGTTATAATGGTGCTGTTACTCCATAATGTCTGGACTTCACTGTTATAATGGTGCTGTTACTCCATAATGCCTTCACTGTTATAACGGTACTGTTACTCCATAATGTCTGGACTTCACTGTTATAATGGTACTGTTACTCCATAATATCTTCACTGTTATAACGGTACTGTTACTCCATAATGTCCTCACTGTTATAACGGTACTGTTACTCCATCATGTCTGGACTTCACTGTTATAATGGTGCTGTTACTCCATAATGTCTTCACTGTTATAACGGTACTGTTACTCCATAATGTCTTCACTGTTATAACGGTACTGTTACTCCATAATGTCTGGACTTCACTGTTATAATGGTACTGTTACTCCATAATGTCTGGACTTCACTGTTATAATGGTGCTGTTACTCCATAATGTCTGGACTTCACTGTTATAATGGTGCTGTTACTCCATAATGTCTTCACTGTTATAACGGTACTGTTACTCCATAATGTCTTCACTGTTATAATGGTGCTGTTACTCCTTAATGTCTGGACTTCACTGTTATAATGGTACTGTTACTTCATAATGTCTGGACTTCACTGTTATAATGGTGCTGTTACTCCATAATGTCTTCACTGTTATAACGGTACTGTTACTCCATAATGTCTTCACTGTTATAACGGTACTGTTACTCCATAATGTCTTCACTGTTATAACGGTACTGTTACTCCATAATGTCTTCACTGTTATAACGGTACTGTTACTCCATAATGTCTTCACTGTTATAACGGTACTGTTACTCCATAATGTCTTCACTGTTATAACGGTACTGTTACTCCATCATGTCTGGACTTCACTGTTATAATGGTGCTGTTACTCCATAATGTCTGGACTTCACTGTTATAATGGTGCTGTTACTCCATAATGCCTTCACTGTTATAACGGTACTGTTACTCCATAATGTCTGGACTTCACTGTTATAATGGTACTGTTACTCCATAATGTCTTCACTGTTATAATGGTGCTGTTACTCCATAATGTCTGGATTTCACTGTTATAATGGTGCTGTTACTCCATAATGTCTTCACTGTTATAATGGTACTGTTACGCCATAATGTCTTCACTGTTATAATGGTGCTTTTACTCCATAATGTCTTCACTGTTATAATGGTACTGTTACTCCATAATGTCTTCACTGTTATAACGGTACTGTTACTCCATAATGTCTGGACTTCACTGTTATAACGGTGCTGTTACTCCATAATGTCTTCACTGTTATAACGGTACTGTTACTCCATAATGTCTGGACTTCACTGTTATAACGGTACTGTTACTCCATAATGTCTTCACTGTTATAACGGTACTGTTACTCCATAATGTCTGGACTTCACTGTTATAACGGTACTGTTACTCCATAATGTCTGGACTTCACTGTTATAACGGTGCTGTTACTCCATAATGTCTTCACTGTTATAATGGTACTGTTACTCCATAATGTCTTCACTGTTATAACGGTACTGTTACTCCATAATGTCTTCACTGTTATAACGGTGCTGTTACTCCATAATGTCTGGACTTCACTGTTATAACGGTACTGTTACTCCATAATGTCTGGACTTCACTGTTATAATGGTGCTGTTACTCCATAATGTCTGGACTTCACTGTTATAACGGTGCTGTTACGCCATAATGTCTTCACTGTTATAACGGTACTGTTACTCCATAATGTCTGGACTTCACTGTTATAAAGGTGCTGTTACGCCATAATGTCTTCACTGTTATAACGGTACTGTTACTCCATAATGTCTGGACTTCACTGTTATAACGGTGCTGTTACTCCATAATGTCTTCACTGTTATAACGGTACTGTTACTCCATAATGTCTTCACTGTTATAACAGTGCTGTTACTCCATAATGTCTGGACTTCACTGTTATAACGGTGCTGTTACTCCATAATGTCTTCACTGTTATAACAGTACTGTTACTCCATAATGTCTGGACTTCACTGTTATAACGGTACTGTTACTCCATAATGTCTGGACTTCACTGTTATAACGGTACTGTTACTCCATAATGTCTGGACTTCACTGTTATAATGGTGCTGTTACTCCATAATGTCTGGACTTCACTGTTCATAAGGGACTTCTGATCCCTTGTCACGCCCTGACCAGGTGAACTCTGCTATTTTGGTCAGGGTGTGGCATTTCTATGCTTTATTTTCTATGTTTTGGTTATAGCCTTTCTTTGTGTTTTATTTCTATGTTGGGCTCGGGTGATTTCCGAATCAGACAGCTGTCGCTTGTGAAGTCTGATTGGGAATCACATTTAAGTTCCTTTTCCGTTGTTGTCTCGTTATTTGAGCACGTAACGTATTGGCAGTTTTTCCTTGATTTTGTGTACATGTTTAATTCTAGTGTGTTAAATAAACATGTATTCGCTCCCAGCTGCGTTTTGGTCCGCTTCCTCGTCTCCCGACGACAATCGTTACAGAACAACCCACCGAACCAGGACCAAGCAGCGGGAGGAAAAGGAGCGCGAGAGATGGGCTCGCGAGGGGAAGGAGTTCTGGACCTGGGAGGAGATCATGTCGGGGAAAGGACCCTGGCGAAAGGATTCCCAGGTCGAGGAGGTAAAGCCAGCCGGTAGACGGAGTCGCAGGCGGCGGTCGAGGAGGCCCGGAAAACACCCCCAAGAATTTTTTTTGGGGGGGCTAATGGGGTGGTCCGGAAGGGCAGAGGAGGAGCCCAGACCACTGCTCTCATGGGGGATGACGGCGGAGGAAGAGAAGGAGATGAGGCGTTTGATTGAGGACCTGCAGAGGGAAGATCTGGAGGAGGAGCCATGGTATGCGGAGTTGCGCGCTGTGTCGACAGTGCGCCCGCACAGCCCGGTGCGTCCGGTGGACATGCCCAGCACATGCCGTGCTAGGATGGGCATCCAGCCAGGACGAGTGGCTAAACCGGCTCCACGCTTCAGTTCACAAGTGCGTGTTCACAGTCCTGTCTGGCCCGTTCCTGTTCCCCGCACCAAGCCCACGGTGCGTGTCCACAGTCCTGCCCGGCCCGTCCCTGCTCCCCGCACCAAGCCATGGTATGCAGAGTTGCGTGCTGTGTCGCCAGTGCGCCCGCACAGCCCGGTGCGTCCGGTGGACATGCCCAGCACATGCCGTGCTAGGATGGGCATCCAGCCAGGACGAGTGGCTAAACCGGCTCCACGCTTCAGGTCACCAGTACGTGTTCACAGTCCTGTCTGGCCCGTCCCTACTCCCCGCACCAGGTTAGTGGTGCGTGTCCCCAGTCCTGTCCGGCCCGTCCCTGCTCCCCGCACCAGGTTAGTGGTGCGTGTCCCCAGTCCTGTCCGGCCCGTCCCTGCTCCCCGCACCAGGTTAGTGGTGCGTGTCCCCAGTCCTGTCCGGCCCGTCCCTGCTTCCCGCACCAAGTCAGTGGTGCGTGTCCCCAGTCCTGTCCGGCCCGTCCCTGCTCCCCGCACCAGGTTAGTGGTGCGTGTCCCCAGTCCTGTCCGGCCCGTCCCTGCTCCCCGCACCAGGTTAGTGGTGCGTTTCCCCAGTCCTGTCCGGCCCGTCCCTGCTCCCCGCACCAGGTTAGTGGTGCGTGTCCCCAGTCCTGTCCGGCCCATCCCTGTTCCCCGCACCAAGCCCACGGTGCGTGTCCACAGTCCTGTCCGGCCCGTCCCTGTTCCCCGCACCAAGCCCACGGTGCGTGTCCACAGTCCTGTCCGGCCCGTCCCTGTTCCCCGCACCAAGCCCACGGTGCGTGTCCACAGTCCTGTCCGGCCCGTCCCTGTTCCCCGCACCAAGCCCACGGTGTGTGTCCACAGTCCTGTCCAGCCCGTTCCTGTTCCCCGCACCAAGCCCACGGTGAGTGTCCACAGTCCGGCACGGCCCGTGTCTGGTCCACCGGTGCCCAATCCTGTTCCGGTCGACGGCTCCGCTCCGGAGCCTGAGCATGCCGCTCCACAGTGGTCCAGTCCGGGCCAGAGGGGTAGGGCTAGGGTGGAGGCAGGGGGAGAAACACGCCCGGGGCCA